>NC_048428.1:1180791-1268832 GCF_013103735.1 Etheostoma cragini | reverse complement strand
GGGGAATGAGAGGGGGAAACACCAGAGCAGGGGGAATGAGAGAGGAGAAATGCCAGAGCAGGGGGAATGAGAGGGGGGAAACCAGAGCAGGGGGAATGAGAGGGGGAAACACCAGAGCAGGGGGAATGAAAGGCGACTCTTCTCCAACATCCCCCCCTCCACCTGCATACGAAACCTTGGAACTATATTCGATCCCACCCTCTCCTTTGAACCCCATGTCAACCACGTCTCCAACAAAACCGCCCCCTTTCACTTTCGCTCCACTGCAGGTCTCCGCCCTTCTCTGTCCACCACTGCAGCTGAAACTCTCGTCCATGCCCTCATCACCTCCGGACTGGACTACTGTAGCAGCATTCTGTACGGTGTAATAGACAAAATCCCCAACAAATTTCAATACGTCCAGAACTCAGCTGGCCACCTTCTCACCTCCACCCGCCGCCGAGACCACATCACCCCTGTTCTCCATGAACTCCACTGGCTCCCAGTCAAACTACGGATCAACATCAAAACACTTCTCCTCACATAAAAATCACTTAATTACCTTGCCCCAAGTCTCTGACCTACTCACCCGCCACACCCCCTCCTCAGGTCCGTTGATGCTAACACACTCAAGACTATCAGGACCAAGCTCCGGACCTGGGGCGACAGAGCCTTCTCAGCTGCTGCACCCCCGACCATATCAAACATCAAACGTGGCAAAAGGCAAAAAGTGGGCCAAATCTTTTTGGGTCAAGTGACCAGGTCAGGTGTGAACACTCAGATCTAGGCCAGATCCGATGTCTTTAAGTCAGATTCAAGCCACTTCCATATGTGGTCCTGAATCAGACCCAGATCAGATTTTTTTCAAAATGGCTTTTTCAAAACCAAAGCGCTTTTGACGAGAATTTTACCTCAATAAATCTCGACGAGGAGGGTCGGGACCCCCTGCTCCCGGTGCGGCTGTCAACCGGGGAGGGCTGTCCTCAGTAAGCTCCGACCATGTTGTGTTTTCAGGGCGGGGATCGGCTCATGTCACGACGTCGCCAACACACCCGGCCCGTCTTAACACAGACCGAGCAGTCTAAAGTGCGCAAATGTCAGAGGGTCGCCCGTGTTGGGTTTTTTTTCTTGTAAAAGTCTACTTTCATCTGTTCATTTGACTATTGAGCATCTTCACCTCCTGCAGCGTGAACCACCATCCTTCGTTCCTTCACTCTCATATTACCGTCATTCGACATTTTTGAGCATGCTAAAGTCACACACTGAAATTTAACTTGCATTTACATGTGATATTACATAATATGAATGTAATAATGCTCTTTCTCTCTCTCTTTAATTTCTGAGTCTCAACAACGGAGGTGGCGAGTATATATATTTAGCATAAACTGTTTTTAGATTTAGACCCAGGTTGAAAAATACCTCCATCTTCCTTTAGTAACAGTGTTCATTCCCTGTGTAGAGACTTCTTAAAACAGCTGGTGCTGTAGCTGGTAACATGCATTCGTGGTTAGTGTAGTTTCCTCTGGCTGCCACTAGGTGTTACTAAATACTTGAATGTATGATGCTGTGGAGTTTGATCCGACTCTTATTATAGTCAGTGTTGTTAAGGGTTCCCTTTACCATAGCAACTTTCTCGACTCTTGGAGCAGTATTCTTTCTGTCCACCGCACTAAAGCCCTTCTGTTTCTCTGCTTGTTTGCCGACGTCTTAACAAGGTCTCCTCGGCAATAGAATCCAGGCCTAATTGGCGCTGGTTAATACGTTTATTTCAGGCACATGCTTGGGTGCCTTTATTATAGCTCAGAGGAGTCTTGTACTATCCCAGGGCTTTGTGAGAAACAAAATGAAGAATACATTGTGTTAATGAAGCAGCAAAGGGAATATTAGAGGAAGAGATTGATCAAAGGGAGAGTCTGTCGTTTTAAAGGTTACTTCGCACTTTTTTTCAGCACTTGGTTTTCAATTTCCTGTTTCCCACCATTTGGCCTCAAAATCCTTATAAAGATTCAACATATTTGTCTAATGAACACTGTAGTCTCATTTTGAGCTTTCTGCAGTCCGGTGTGAGCAAGGAATGTGTGAAAAGCTGGAATGTGTTCGGATGGACATGCATCACTAAGATAGGACTCATACCAAAGTGCTTGATGGGTTGTAGTCAGAAAATGTATGTCATGGAAAATTAATTCTCTTTCAGATATCTCTAATAAGAATCAATAGAAGAAAAAAAAATGTCACATCTAGTTAAGTCAGTCACTTATGTAAAGCACATTTCATGCACAGGTCAATGGGCTTTACAATTAATATTTACAATCACACACACACACACACACACACACACACACACACACACACACACACACACACAAACACACACACACAGAAAATCAAGGTGTTCTTTTTGGGAAGTCCTGTAAAAGAAGCCTGCATTACAGTGTTGAGGCTTTGGAAGTTGATGATCATACTGGTGGATCATACTGCATGATCTGCATGAGTTTGTAAGCGGATGCTTGATATAGTTTTTGCATTTGTTAAACTTGTGACCGATGTAGCAGAATATGATTTATGAAGCCGCCAGGCCCGTTGAGTAGATTAGATCAATCTATTGTCCATGCAAGATATCACTATAATTTCCTCAAAGCTGCACTAACCTACATTTGGATATTAAAAATGGACTACATGAATATGCACAATGTGATTGCCATGCCAACCTAAAGGTACAATGTGGAGTGTTTCTTGCCAAAACTCATTCTGTGCATCCCAGAGCTCTAGCAAACCTGGTGAATGCATTTCCTTTTTTGTAAAAAAATTGTGAAGTTAATTCTTTATTTTTTTTAATCATTTTGAATCATGCTTTGCCTCAGGGCGAGAGACTAGTGGAGAGCCATGCTGCTGCTGCTGTGTTGGTGTCATTGGTAGAGGATGCTGTCATCACAACACTGATTCGTCATTGGATGAAATGTGCACATGGAAGGATTGGGGGGGTTACCTTTGGAATGTTAAATACTGGAGGATGTGAGAACATCTGGAAATGAGAGCAATAAGTAGTCTTCTTAACTGAACTTTAAACTCCATGCGACACGCTTTGATTGGAGAAAGCACGGAGATCATAGTCATTAAATACGAGATATGAAATATTCTTTGAAATCCAAAGTAAGAGAAGAAATTCTACATTTCTGCTACAAGGGTTGAGTCTGTGCTTCCTCGGATGATATCCTCTTACAGTCAAGTGGAACAAAAGCTTAAATTATGGAAACTCATATCCTTATAATACGATATTAAAAGAGTACTTAGTAGTAAAGAGAAGGATTTCAGGCTCTGCACTGTGACTTTAATAGTGTGTGATTGTCAGCTGGCTGAGGAGATCCTAATTATACATCAGGTTAGACTTCACACAGGGACTGTAGGATGTGAAAATGTTCCAAATGTTCCAGCAAAAGATTATAATTTGAATCCCTATGTGGAGTTACAAAGGTGTGGAAGACACAATCATTAAATATGTATCTGTTGGAAATCCATTCAGCCGGAATTCAAAGACTTTGGAAAGAAGAAAAGTGTTGTTTTATTTAAAAAAAAAAAACACAAGCGTTTCTGCACAGTCTGATTCATTTAATGTGGCCCTCCCGCAGGGAGCCTGTTCCCCAGAGATGCCGTCTGGGTCTGCTGGCTAATTGGGATGATTTAACCAGAGAAATCTGTACGGGGGGAAAGAGTCTGGCTCGCTTCTCTGCTGTGCCGAAAGGAAACCATACATTTTTAAGCTCATTATCATCCGTCAGGGCTCTAAAAATAACATGTGGCCATCACAGGGTTATGGAAGTGTTGCTTGAGACAAGCACCCATCTCATACGTGCTCTTTAATCAACGCATGTCCACGTCACAATATGACAGGATCTTTTTATTAAACATTCTAACCATGTAGGTTCAAGTAAAGCCAATATCCCATGTGGGTACGTTGGACAACATACAAACGCCGATTCCAGTGAAGTTGGGACGTTGTGTAAAACAGAAGACACAAAGTTAGTAGTAGTTTGCAAATAGTGACTCATTTTGAATAAGATGCCTGCAACACATTCCAAAAATCTCCTTTCCTTTTAACTACACTCAATAAGCATTTGGAAAGTGAACATCATCAAGGCCTCTTTACAGTCGCCGTTCCAGACCGGTCACACGACGATCGGACCAGAGGTCGTGCACCACTCAATTTTTTTGCACGACAAAGCGGAAACAGGAAGCACGGAGGAGTTTGAAGGTAACCGGATGCCAGGACTCTCAGAGTGACTGCAGATCTTTCTTGTTAACTCCTTGGGTCGAGATGGCTTCTGTATGGGGAATGAAAGGCTTGATCCCACCAAGGAGGTCATCCAATCCTTGTGCAGATTCAAAGTGCTTCTCTTTGTCTATCATACTTATTTGTTTCATGATATATTGAACTCACCATATTTCTATCTGGCGTTATTCAGATGACTGATATTCCACCTTCTTCTTTTCCTTGCAAGCAGCTAGCCTTCCTCATCCATTTCTCCAATAATATCTTAGCCACTGTTGACACTGACGTCAATGCTGCTGCCAGTTCTGAATTCTTTCCCATTCTTGCTTGATGTCCAACTTCAGTCTCTGTTGTTGTATTTTGTGTTTCACACTAGCCAGACATTGTTAAGAGGAAACAGGTCTGGACTGCAGGCAGGCCAGTTTAGAGCCTGCACTCTTGTACTATAAGCCACGCAGTTGTAACATGTGCAGAATTTGGCTTAGCATTGTCGTGCTGAAATTAACAGGGACGACTATGAAAAAGACGTTGCTTGGATGGCAGCATATGTTGCTCCAAAACCTGTTTGTACCTTTCAGCATTAATGGTGCCTTCACAGATGTGCAAGTTACACCCCATACCATCACAGATGCGCGCTTTTAAACTTTGCGCTGATAACAATCGGGATGGTCCTTTTCCTCTTTAGCCCCGGGGACTTGATGTCCAGGATTTCCCAAAACAATTTGAAATGTGGACTCAGATCAGGGGTCAGACCACTTTGTGTCAGGCCATCTCAGATGAGCTCATGCCCAGAGAAGCCGTTAGTTAGTAACCCTAACCCAAAAACCCATTAGTGTTTTAACCCTCTGAGACCTAAGGTCATTTTTACAGTTTTTTGTCCATCTGGATTTATTTCATAAAAAAGCTTGTAAAACATAAACCCTGTGGTCTACATTCAAGATATGAACTTAATATTTTTCAGGACAAACTGGGTTGTTAGAATATTCTGGTTGCAGTGAAGTCACTTGCATATTAATAACACTGGAATGCAGACTGCTGGGAGACCATTTTCAGATAAGGTCATTTTTGAAATAATAAATAACACTTTACACTTAATTTTCCTAATTCTGGTGAATGGGGATATTTGTATCATAACAGGCTGCATATTAACTTATAGGGACAGGTAGTTCTGTGTAAAATCGAACATCGAGGACCCCCATATAGCCAAAATTGCACAATGCTCGTTTCATAGCACCTCTACAGTAGATAGGACTCTCAGAGCAGGCTTCTTCGATCGAAGCATCGAATATGCGGGGTCACCCCTATTCCATTGAATACCTTTGATCCGGGTTTAATTACATGACATAACTACATCCTGTCATTATCACATACGTGAGCTGCGTCTCCCGAAAATCCTAGTTGATTGGTTAGTAGTCTTGCATTGCCACCTTCCTCCACACCCCTGCAAAGGAAGGTCTGTCTAGTTCCCCCAGCAACATTGGCATTTCTTTAAACCAATCACAATCATGTTGGGCGGGGCTAAGCTCCGGACAGAGCCATGGCGCCTCTGCTAAATAGTCTAAGGTGTATGTTCAGAAATAGTTTTGGTCATCAACAGAAAACTCTGATGGGATAATGTTTGGGGTAGGCCCTCACCCTAACGCTAACTCAGAAACAGATGAAGGGGACGGATACCCAGTAGAAGTTCTGGTGGTCCTGGAGCAATCCTGTAAGTGAAACATCAAGGATATGGACAAATTGTTTTGTAGACGAGCTTCCTAGTCTTCTCGGCTCCTTTCTCTGGAGTTTTTGTGATTTTTTTTCCAGCTGACGGCCGTTTGGTCCAGCCTGTGTTTGGGGAGGTTTTCCCAACTGAAAAGTCTTACCTAACGAGGTAGGAGTGAAAGCCCCTCAATGCCTCAGAACCTGCTGGTGAGAGACCATGTACATGTCCATCTACATCATCTGAACCTGATTTTAAGACCTGTGTTTTTATAACACTTCCTCAGTGTCAGTGATATCCAAACATAGTGTGGTGTGTAACACAGACATTCAGTTTATTTCAAATGATTTAATTTCTTTCATGGGTCGGGGTTGAAGCCCACAGTGCTGGTGGTATATTCATTCTTCTTCCTCTTCTCCTTCATCATCCTCTTCATGCCCAGCCAGAGGGAGGTGTTACTCACCATGTAATCTAACTTCTTTCATACTTATCCAGATGGAGGCATTTTCTTATTTTCTTTTCTTATTCTTTAGTTCATAAAGGACATAAATGTCCTGGACAAGGGACCTCAGAGCTTTTCAGAATTTGGAACAAGGGATGTCTTATATGTATTTTAGACCATGAAGAGATCAGTGGTAGAACAATGGAAAAAATGATATTTTAAAGGGGCACTCCAACATTTTAGTATTGCCCTTCTAGAAAGTCAAGGCCAGTTGAGGTGGTTCGGGCATCTGGTAAGGATGCCTCCTGGGCGCCTCCCTAGGGAGGTGTTCCAGGCACGTCCAGCTGGGAGGAGGCCTCGGGGAAGACCCAGGACTAGGTGGCGAGATTATATCTCCAACCTGGCCTGGGAACGCCTCGGGATCCCCCAGTCGGAGCTGGTTGATGTGGCTCGGGAAAGGGAAGTTTGGGGTCCCCTGCTGGAGCTGCTGCCCCCGCGACCCGATACCGGATAAGCGGTCGAAGATGGATGGATGGATGGATGGAAAGTCAAGGCACTCACATAAGGCAGGTTAATACATGAGAAGTCCCGATCGCAGCAACAGAGGAGGACATTTCCTAATATTCAGACCCTAGGACTACTGGATCCTACGCTTCCCATAATGCAACTTCTCTTATTCGAACATCCCAGGTCGTTCTTTATAGCAGCAGTTAGAACTCATAATTAGCAGGCAGAAAAAAAAGCAGTTAGCAAGTAAGTATCCAAAAAAGAAACACCACCTGTTATTGTTTTTTCTTGAATTATTATTGTTATTTATTAAATGTAATGTATCATTTGTATGAATTATTTCATAATATATTTTTGCTATTGTGTAATTGTTTGTATCCTCACATATTTTTGTACAGGTCCCTAACCCATTATTTGACAACTTCACAACAACTTAACATGGTACATTGTTTGCAAAATGGTTATTTCTATTATTTGCGCAACATTTATAATTCTAGGCAGATTATCCTTTTTTTTACCTCACTACATTGTGAATTTCTACCTAGGTGGGTAGATGTATTGTTCTCAATATGTAGGATCTTGTGATGTTTTAATTTTGTTTTTGGTTTGTGAAATAATGTAAATATAAATGCATAATTAAAAAAGAAAAAGAAGACTTCCTCACACTTGTAAGTTGAGTGCTTGAGTAACGGTTGATCATGGGTGTGTGGTGCCTCACACACAGCCTCATCCAGCTCACCCAGCACTGAGTACAGACACTGGGCTGTCCTCTCCACGGCACCACGCTCGGACCCTGAATGGAGCCTGGCACGCCACTCCCTTATGTTGGGCAAAACGTGGACAAGGTTTCCCTCAGAAGAGCACAGCATTTCTGATTTGCATTCAGCAGCTGGACCAGGGCCAGGCCGACTAGACGTTCTGCAGGGTCGTGTAGAGAGCAGATGGAGGCTCGGATGAGTTGGGCTGGATGGGAAGCCCCGCTCTGAGGATGATAGCATGTGGGATAACAAGGCAGCTCACACACAGACTCCATGGAGGGTTGCCAGAACATGACAATACCTTTTACAAAGACAAAAAACAAGGAGAGTAGTCGGATCAAATTAATTAACTCTTTGAAATAAATAATTTTTGCCTAACAGTAAAATCCACTTGTTGTACTAACTGCTTCAGGTTTAAAGTAATGAGCATTTTTTTAACTACAAGCCTTGTTCATTTAGTGTCAGCTGAGTACCTTCTTTGTTGATAAGGTAACAACTATTAGGTGACCCTGTGACCCGCCTATCTAATATTTATCATAAGCTTCATTAATGGGAACGGAAACAGCACTCTACAGAAACGGCTCTCCTGAGGGTGACTAATGCCAGTTTAATGATTGTTCTGTGTTGGTACTTGTTGACCACAGCTCGGCGTTTGACACAGTGGATCAACACATCCACACTTAGTATGTTTGCTCTCGTTTACCTTTAGCCAATCATGAATGCTGCCACTAGGACTGAGAGACTATTCACTGGCTCCATGTCAACTATTGGAATCAGTTTAAAAGGATTTCTCTCACATCCGGATCATTGCATGGTCAGGCCCCTGCACATGTGGCTGAGCTGCTACAACTATACTTGTCAGCTTGCTTCTAAAGAGCTACTATGTTAAATCTATTAACTAACCCCAAAACTAGTCCGCACATTTGTTACCTCGAGGCTGGTCTATTGTAATTCCTTATTATCAGGTTGCTAAAATAAGTCCTTTAAGAATGCAGAGTTCCTTGTGGTTCCCAGATCCTGTTAGGGTCTAGGTCTGCCTTGGACCAGCCCTAGTTATAGCTGCTATAGGGTTAAACTGTCGGGGGGGGGGGGGGGGGGGGGGGGGGGGGGTCGTCCTTTGACAAACTGAGCTCCTCTCTCCTCCCTTTCCACATGTGGCCCAGTAATGCTTGTTACTAATTTACAACTTCTTCCCCTGAGTCCTTGGGCATTCTCGCCTCGCACTTTTCTTCTGATTGTGGTGACACCCGGATCGTGGTTGCAGCTGCTGCCGTGGTCCTGCTCGACGCCCTGCTACACCCTGCATTACTACTACTAGTGTTATAATTAATAGGTCTATTATCTTTATTGTTATTATAATTCCAAGACCAAATGTGTGTGTATGTATATAGTATACCATAATTAAAAGTACCATGATGGTTAAGTGACCATGTCCAAGTATCAGTTAGATATAAGTAAAGTGACATATTTACATCTCGAGTACTTAGGAGCCCTGAACCTGGTAGTGCAGTTCCAGGACTGGGGTGGTTGGAGGTACCGTTGCCATTGTGTTATTGTTGACATTAGTACATTTTGATTGTGGAATTGTGTTGAGATGCATGTCAGTTAAGAGAACTGTCAAAACAGTTTTGAAAAAGCCTACCAAGAAAACAGAAATGTGTGTTACCAAAAAAAAAACAAATACCAAATACAACAGCCACTACAGCTGGAACTGTAGCGCAGAGAAAAGAGTCGTATGTGAGGAAGGAATGTTTCTGGCTGTTGGTTGTCCTTTAAAATCACACTAGGACCGTTTCACATCATGGTGACAAAAAAAGCAACTGCACAATAAAACCTGAAGGTCCACCATCCTCTTCTAAACAAAAATCACATCCTCAACACGTTCAAATTGGCTCATTTACAGTATCTGATCTACATCGTTAGTCTCTCCTCAATGTATCCAAGTTACAAAAAGGTTTTCAAGACAATTGGGAATGTGCTGCTCTGAGGCTTACCACGTGCTTGTGTTGTATGTGTGTGTGTGAGTGCATGTGTGTGGGTGTGTGTAATTAGTACATAATTACCAGTTGAGGTGTTTGACAGGAGAGAAGGTGAGTCTGGGAGGCCTTTACCAGCGGGGCATCTGCAAATTAGACAGCTTCACAATTATCTAGCATCACCGCAGCTCCGCCAACTACCGTAGGATTTACATCACTTTTTTAGAAGCGTTGAAAACAACTCCTGTCAACAAGCTGAAAAACTCAATTAACTCCCTCAGCTGCTTTTATCGGCCCACATGAAGCACATCAACTCTGACCTGATGCTAAATCAAGGCACCAGGAGTTCTTCTCATTAGGTATGAGAACAAAATAGTTTTGGACTCTTTTCTGATAGGACATCTGACGGAAAGTTCAGTTTATCGACATGGAGAGGAACAACTTTAAATGGTAATAATTTCCCCCTAGAGTACTTATCTCTGATGAGGTTCAGAGTACAGCCAGAGCTCTGTTGGACAATGACACAGTCAGATTTGAATCATTCAGGACCAGTGTGGTTTTACTATGTGAAAAGCCTCAGCTGGCAATATTTTCTAAAGTCTGTTTGGTAAAATCACACTGTTAGCCCATCAGCTGTCCATGGGACTGTAACTGAAACAGCTTCTGGGTTCAACTCTGTCCTCCCCAAAAAACTCTTGTTGGTACAAGTAGCTGATTACGACCCATATTTCTGATAAAATACCTTATGATTTACAGAGAGCGGACATAGAAGAAGTTTTCTTTGGGAAAAGACTACCTGGTATCTCATATCATAAATCACGTTGTTGTGTATTTCAGTTCCCTTCTGGTTTGGATCCTTGGTTTTGTCATGGTGAGGCCGGTTTGCCTTTCCTGCACTAATCCTTTAACAACGAGTGGTCTTTCAGTGGCTGTTGTCTGTAGTCTCCTGCGTTTGGGTTCACATGCTCCTCTCAACCGTGACATTTCATTTATTAAAATGTATTGAAGAGGGAGGAAAAACGTTCTCTGAGCCGGCAAGCTTGCTAAGATATACTGTAGTAAGCAAACTTAGCTGAGCTCAGTCTCTAAAGGGTTAATAATGTTCTAACCCCTAACCCTAACCCTACAAAACACCTGACCCTTTCTACCACCGACTGCTCTAATTGTTAAAAACCATTCCTCTTTTGGGGATACGTTTGCTCTGGCGGGGGAGGTTACATACAAGAGAATGTTGTAACAGAGCTAGAAAACTCCGATAGGGTATTCATTTTGGACGTTCGGGCTTCTTGTTAGCTCAAAGGCCAGCACTGTCAAGATCGCTTGCTATTTGCCAAAGGCACAAATGTACAGGTCACAGTTCATGAAAGTTGAACTTAATGTGAAAAATCTGTGCAGACTTGCTGCATATAAAACTCTCTGTATGTGTATGTGTTTAGAGTACAGAGGCATTTGTGTTTTGCCGAACTACCTCCAACACTCCTCCCTAAACAGCTTCTATCAATGTAGCAATTGTTAGCAGAAAGGAAGCGTGAATGTTCAGAGCTTGACTCCCACATGGCAGGGCCGATTTATTCTCTTTGTGCGCTCAGCCCGACAGATACAGGCAGGGTATCTCCGATTCTTCAAGGGAGAGGGATTCCTTTTGTGACTTTATCATAGATTTAACAATATATGTGACGCCATGCTCCAGCGGTACTGCATTTGTTCTGTTTGTTTTATCTCTCTTTCAGACATGGCATCTTTGTTCTACAGAGGAAGGGCAGATGGATTGATCTGCCGCAACGGAGAAAAGAGAGAACTCAATGCAGAGGTTAGAGAAAACTATATTTTCCTTCCATGAATAAAGGACAATAAAGATGTGCAGGTTATTGAGGAAGGGAATTTCTCTTATGCAAATGTTCATGAAGATTCTGTACAGCGCACTACGTTCACACTACTAGTCCCACAGCTTTGGATGAAGGGTTCCACATCATGTCAAGAGTCAAATTCCTGCGGATGTTTATGTGAAATTTTGGAAAAAGGTCCCATGGCATTAAAATGTCACTTTATGATTTTTTTTAACATTACTATGAGTTACCCCAGCCTTTCCCATGGTCCCCAGTGGTTAGCTAAAGTTAGCTTGTGGCAGCAAGACTGCAGTTCGATTTTTGTAGTAGGATAGGATTTGTGTAGTTTTTGTAGTTTATGCAGTTCTGGACTACAAATACTAAAAATCTCTCTGCTTGTTCGTGTACACATTGGGCCAGCTGGAAGAGAAGAACACACCAGAATAGGCCTGTTCGGTAAGCAGGATCTGATGGCCGCATTCCTCCACTTAGAAAATGCAATTCAATGTGGAAGTTACCCAAGTATTCAGAATATGTTACTCAGATGGATTGAACGTTACAAATTACATTTTTGGACATGTATTCTGTATTCTGTGATGGAATCTTTTTGAAAGTATCCTTCCCAACACTGGCAGACATACAAAATGGCACAGTAGGTGTTGAATATCTCACTCCTAGACGTCCTTTTTTATGAAAATACATTTTACAAACTGTATTCCAATGCCACATAGAGTAAGAACTGTGTATCTAATTGTTAAATTACTTATTTATGTGATGCTGAAATAAATCAGCCCCATGCATGGCCAAAGGTATGGGAGGCACTGAAATCCTCGGTGCAAATTCAATCCGGTCGATAATGGTCGTTACGGAAGGTTTTGGTATCCATCCCTAATCTGTACATTTAGGAGATTTAAACAAATGACAACATAATGCAATCCACTGTGAGGCAAATGTGATTAGATGTGAGCCATTGGGGTCAAAAACCACCTACAGGAAAACCTTTAGACTAATCTGCTGATTTAAATGTCATGCTCTCTCTGGTACTGCGGTGGCAGAATGGAACTGAACACATTTACATAGACAGTGATCTCTGTGGGCACTTGCACCCTCTGAATCTTCAGGAAGGAAAACAGTGTAACATTGTATGATACAAAGTCAGATGAGAAAGGCCAGATTTAGAGTTTTCATAAAATGGAATGTTACAGATTCAGAACACAGTATCGTCACTGAATAATGTTTTTCCCAATAAAGTCCCCGCTCGGTGTGATTCCCTACTGGTGCTCACAATTACTTGCGGCTGCCTGAGCTCCCAAACACATCGTAATTGATGATATACAGAAAAACATAGTCTGGCACCAGAGAGAAATATCTTACGGTTTCCACTAGTCCATGTAAAAATATCTGGATTGGTAATTTAAAGGGAAGATCAGTGTTTAAAAGGTAAAAAGTTAATAGCTGAGCCATATTATACACATTAGTATCTGTGGGCCTCAATGTGGTAAATAGTGTGTTTAATGTATAATCTCCCTTCCTTCCTGCAGCTCTTCACAGCTCGGAGGCTGGTACTTTATCAGCGCTCCCTGCGTCACCATGGCCACAGCTGACAGACAGCTCACAGAGATGGTGAATGAACTGTTTATAAGGGGGGGGGGTAATCCCTGTAGTACTCCATTCGCCTACAGGGAGGGATTGATCAACCAGCATGACACACATCTACTGATGTCCAAATGAAGCTTCATGAAGCTTCTTCCACTCTGTGGCGCTCCGCCATTCAAACCAAGAGCGCCATCTAGCGGGCTTAACAAACACAACCTCACGTTCATGAAGCTTCATTTCATCAACACGTGAAAGATATTTTGTTTCGCAAGATATCATAAACCCATGGGAATAACACTTAGGATAATCATCTAAATCTGAAACCAGAACATCTGATGACAGAGTGTTGAGTAAGATGTCTCCCCCCCTCATTGAAAGGATTTGATAAAAGTGCTAAGCCAACAGCTAGCGGTCGATCGGGATTGTTTGGGCTGAGAGTGGACAAGGGCCCGTGTGCCCTCTACTCTCCGAGTAGTGCTGTGTGACGTATGCTCTTATGTAATATCAAATACTGAGGAGAAGTAAAACTGCGAACAAAACACAGCACTATGGTCAATTTCCTAATGATGGTGAAACATGTTAATGAAGTTGTAGAATACCTTCTTCTGAGGTGCTTTCCCTCGGTCCCTCCCAGTAACAGAGCTGGTAGCTGAGCAGGATGGGGGGGGGGGGGGGGGGGGGGGGGGGGGGGGGGGGGGGGGGGGGGGTGCAGAGCAGCAGCCGCAGCCTCCAGCTGTGCTCAGTGGATGCTGAGCTACTTGTGGAGTTTTCTCCTGCAGGGTTTCCCACTGGCTCAGGGGTCATTGACTCCACAGCGTTGACTGCAGCTCTTTCCACACTACATTGGCCAGCTCCACTCCACTAGCCCCGTTCTCCCCTTTACAGGACACACACACACACACACACACACACACACCTCTCTCTCTTTCTCTCCAAGGGGGTTGTAAAACAAAGCAGTAGACATCAAGGCAGAAAGGAACCTAGAGACAAACACACACATCAGTGAGAAAAAATGCAACATGAGGCTGAGGCACAAAAAAACAAATACCATAGACACACAACGCACAAATATCTGTATGTGTTTCTAAAACTACACTTGTGTGGATCTTCCATTGCCTACATTGATACAAGCCACACTGAGTGTGAGAGTGAGCAGCTTCACACATCTTAAAGAATGTTTGCTGATCTAACAACCACTCTTCATCTGGAGACTAGCGCACATTGGCCTGTAGAAACATGCTCTGGACTTGTGCTCATGGACCAGGTCATGAAAACAAGATTGTCCTGGTACAAAAGCAACCTGTTACCTTAGTGATGAGTGATGTGTACTGGTAGAACTCGATCAGGCCAAATGGAAATACTACTCTGAAAATCATTAAGATTCCCAGGACTCCTGCTTCTGGACCTGAAGGACGTTGTCTAAGCTCAGCCTGGGGAAGGAAAGCCACATGCCCGTCTGTAGAGAGACAGTCTGGTCCTCTTGTACCGGAGACCTGCAGAGTGCTGAACTCCCACAACTCCGAGATGAGGCCCCCCCTGCCTGTCTCATGAAGGCTGGCTGAGGTACACCTACTGTCTATGCTCAATGGCAAGACAAATCTCCGGTTGAGGATAGGAGAACAGAAGAAGAAGAAGAAGTTCTTTTTTAGTGAGTAAACAGGCCTTGTTCTAAAAAAAATAATTTAGACTGCATCTTAAATATAATAATTAACAATTAATATTTTCTTTTATGAATTAAATAATATAAGCTAATAATATAAGCCCATCCGTCCATTGCTTCCTCTGACCTGCTGTTTTATGAGTTCTTAGCTCCTGAAAAACTCCATGTTGCCATGACAACAGGAAACCTTGAGTTGTCATGCAATTAGTTGCAGCATAACTGCATATTGAACAGAGTTTTATTTTTAAATTAATTGGATTTTTCGTCTGTTTTGATTTGTCTGAAATTGTAACAGAAGGTAGTCCGTGTAAATGTCAGTGAAAGGTTCATCACAAACACAGTAAATGAACAATTAGCTGAATAGTCTTGCAGCACCCTTGGCCTGTCCTTAAGGCACACATAGGGTGCTGCAGCTCCAACTTTGGGAACCACTGTCCTAAGCTACTGTGAGGTCCAAGACAAACTTTCTCATGCATGAACAATGGAAGGTCTCCCGGGCTAAGGTTTAGGATTACATACTCTAAGTTTACGATACACCCAAATAGACAGGTGCGACGTTGTTGAAACCCCTCCTTGTTGCCACGTATCAACTTAAACCGGAACATTTAGTGTGAGGTTTATTTTGATGAAACTGAAACACGCAGTTGGTCAGTCATAGAACATTGAATGGAATTAGATGTCCACAGATGTTAAGGGAACACAACAAGAGTAAAAGAAGAAAATGAAACAAGCAGAAATGGGGTCTTAAACATCCAGTTGGTACAGATACCATAGATAACAGAGAATGTGAGGGGACTGTGCACCACAGGGTCAGGCCAAGGGAGTAAATATCCAACGCTCCCCGGATTCAAGTCAATCCACCTGCTCTCCCTCTGTACAAATGGACCATGCCAGCACCATCACTGAGTGGTCCATTTTCCTGGTGAGGTAACCACTTCCATTAGTGTTCATCAGCCTTGCCTACCGAGGGACCACTTTACTAACATCTGCTTTATGCTGGCATCCACACGCTAAAAGGCAAAATGTTCCTGTAGAGAGAGAAACAGAGAGAGAGCCTCTTGGCTCCATAGCTCCATGAATGCGTGCCAAAGCTCCATGAGTATTAATTGATGGCTTTTGGGCCACATTGGGGTATAAGTGGTTAAAAGGCTTTTCCTGCAATGCTATGGTGCCTTGCACGAACATTTGGTCGTACTAATAGAACTATACCTTTTATTTCTTCAAACACATCTTAAGCTGCATTGGTCCATTTCTTGGCCACTAGGGGGTAGAAGAACACCAAAGCAATCCGACATACCCATTGACTTTTATTAACATCTTCCGTTTTATATGGCTGACATTTTGGTTCTGTTTTGATTCTGTTGGCTTCATTAGACTGAGGCGGTTTGCAGCGGTCAGGATGCGAGTCAGTACCTCCACGTCTGAGGCCAACGACGGAACGAGATGCAAACACACTTTAAAAAATAAGCATGTGCTTATTGTTGAAATGTAAGAGCTGTAGTGAAACTAGCAAGAGACAAGTTATAATTGGTGTAAGTTTGGAGACACTAACTGATTTAATCACTAAATTGATGGGGGTATCTGTGTTGTAGTTTGTAGACGGTCCCTAAGCTCTCGAACTGCCTTTCAACACAGGAACTAATCACAGCTGAATTAGCTCAACTTTGATGCATTTCTTTCACATCTCCAGCAATCAGAGTCACTGTTTTCACTCGGGAGGAATCGCTGCACATGGGGGGGCACTTTTAATGACATTTCGAACATGTTTAAAGGCTAAAAACACGTTTAAAACTTGTTGCTTGCGCTGGAGGCAACTGCTAGAACTGTTGGGTCCTTGTAAATTAGAGAATGTGGTCTAGACCTACTCTATCTGTAAAGTGTCTTGAGATAACTCTTGCTATGAATTGATACTTTGAATAAAAATGAAATTGAATTTATATATATATCAAAATACCAATAATGCTATCTTTACTTACATTTAAAACAAGACATGCAAGTAAAAGAATGTCACTGTGTATGTATTGAATTAATGTCAAGAAAAACACCATCACATCCCAGTAATTACAGTCCATCATAGTATTACATTTAGATGAAATAATGTTAAGGTGCCAAGTGTTTTCTGAGTGGTCTTAAAACACTAAAAGTGTTCTTCCTAGGGGATAGTTGGCAGGCTATTCCACAAGATCACAGACCTGCACACCACATCAGTCTGGACTTGTTGCTTGACTAGATACCCCCTAGCAGTCTGCCCTGTGCTACACTTGTACACTTGTGGAGACATATTGGCGGTTAACTCAGACAGATATTCCTAAACAAATCATAAGGTTGCATGTCAACCTCTTGTCTACTCTGAGCCATACACAGTGTCAATCTGATGGACAGGCCAGCGCAGCTTTGGTCCTTTATTTGGAGCTGTTTTGAGCTTAGACATCTGTTTTGCTGCACCAGACCACACTGGTGAGAAGTAATTAAGAAATACAACTAGTGTCTGTGTCATCAACACTCCAGCAGTAGGGTTAAGAAAAGGGGAAGATCTCTAATACGTGACTTCCCTTACCTTTTTTCCATGTGAACTGGCCATGGAGTGTCAAGCCAAGCGTATTTTACTCTCGAACCTGTCCAATAAGTGGTCCGGCAGGCAGTAGCTTTCTTGTGATAGTCAGAAATGACTTTTATAGTTGGTGACACTGTACAAAGGGACAACCTCCTCAACCAAAATGTGGTATTTTTGGAACCAACTAAGGAGAAAAAGAAAGAACTGCAGATTTTCTGCAGTGCTGACCAATTAAAACCATGTATCTCCACAATAAGTTAAAGGAAACCTTGTTGTACATTTTGTAACAATAAAATTCCTAACAATTCAATTGTTTTTGGAATGTTTTTATGTACCACAGATGTAGAACCCTTTCTAAAGTCTTACTTGAGAATCATCAAAACAAAGAAGATATTTGGTTTTCCCTGAACTGTGATCAGAAAAATTACAAAGTGCTAAATGAACTGTGGCCATGTTCATTTTAAGCAGCAGTATTTGACACATCCACATTGACAGTGCTTTCTTGTCCAATCCAAACTTTAGTGGTGTTTCAATGTTTTTAGATAGTCGCAATTACCCTTGTAAGTTAAATGTTGACAGATACAATGGACAAACCTACAAAAAGAAACGGTTTGACTAAGTGATCAGATTGCTAAACAATCCTATCATCCAATAATAGGTGTCTTATGCCATCATCAAAGCCAATTCATATATAGTCTTTGTGAGGTTTTTGAATTTAATGCCAACAGTAAATTATTAACCTACCAGAGCATAATTAATCTTGTATTCTCCAATACCAGAGAACTAAACCCTAACTGAAGCTTCTTAGCTCAAAGATGTACTGCTTCATAGTCTGGCATTTTCCTTTAGTTGTTATTCTGCTTCTTTGTATTCCCATCTTTAAACTTTCTCTGCCTCAATTAATCTCTTTCTTTGTCTATCCCTCCAGCCCAGAGTTTTGGCCCAGTGTTTTCTCCTGTGAAACCTTTGACAGCCATGGTATTTGGCACCAAGCTCATCTAGCCATGGCTGGTGGCGGTGGGCCTCCCTCCAGCACCAAGCCCACTGAGCAGGCCTGCCTATCCGCCTGCTTGGCGAAATGAAATTAGGGAAGACATGATGGCACAGTCATCCTCTCCCCACCCACAGGCTGATCATATTAGCCCAGCATTAACTCGATTTGGTACTTTTCTACTGCCATCGGAGAGGAATTGATTTGGATTTAGCCTAACTGGCTCAGCCACATGTCCTTAGCCGACAGGGATCATTTCTGAGGGGGGACATTGGCGGGATGATGACGGTGAAGCTGGTGACTGGAGCTTTAGAATAGGAATTTAACTCGCAAGGAGTGTGCCAATGTGAATATATCAAAGTGATGACTTGACAGACAGTGAGGTATGTATCACACTTTAATATTTCTCTGTAAATGAACTCGAGCAGTGGAGCTTTAGATGCAGACCTTTCTTTCATAAGGCTGCACTTGATGGGATATTAAGACTGAGGCCCAAATATCCACTGACTCTCTCTCTTCTCATGTTACCTGCCCTGAACACACAGAATATTGTACACAATATGTGTGATAATGACACACTATAACGACGGCTGACTATAAATTCGTCTCTCCAGTGTTGTAAATGCAATGCACATCACACACAGTTCCTTTGGGTGAGATATTGTCAAGGTTTCTAACATACAGAAAAGATGCATCACGATATGAGATGCCTGACAAATTTAGTCGACTTGGACCATTCTGGTACATCCCTGTTTAAAAGAAATCCACGTTGACTGTGTCTCTCAACCAACAACACACTGTGTCCTCCTTTCCTCCAGAAGTCATAACTCGCACACACTTTAATGTGACGTGTTGCAACTTTGGGCAATTAGAGAAACAATTGCTGTTTTGTTTGGTGTCTGCAGTTGACAATACACATGGCGGATTATTGTTTGTCAAAAATATTGACTTTATATTGTTTTGGAGACAATGAGATGGCTTGATAGCTAGCATTCCTTGTTGTTGAACATGCTGTGAAATTATACACATGGCGATAATTTATATAGAATGGGGGAGGCAACCGTCCATCAGACCCCTCGTCGGGGATTCACACTTATATATATATTCACTGTGTAATCAACAATAACACCAGCACCTAAAAATGTCCATATGACGATGAGCACAAATGTGAAAACAAACTACAAAAGATGCTGTTGTAAAAACAAAATGTGTAAGTGACGTATTCCAGGAGAAAAAGCCGACTAGCTGAAGACATGGACATCAACAGGGGGTTTTAGCTTTGTTTCCAGTAAAGTGGAGATCTTCTTGAAGTCAGTCGACTCACACAGTTGTGTAGACATCCCAGTATTAATCCATATATTAACCCCCCCATCCCAGTATTAATCCACATATTAACCCACGTCCCCCCTCCCCCACTTCTGGTGTTCCTGCATATTTACTAACCAGCTATCGGGTCAAATCTGTTCCTTGTAAGTGCTCCCAGTCTGATATGCTCCCTGTCTGATCTGCTCCCTGTATGTGGTCCCAGTCTGATCTGCTCCCTGTCTGAACTGCTCCCTGTCTGTGCTCCCAGTCTGATCTGCTCCCTGTCTGATCTGCTC
This sequence comes from Etheostoma cragini, assembly GCF_013103735.1. NCBI lineage: Eukaryota > Metazoa > Chordata > Actinopteri > Perciformes > Percidae > Etheostoma > Etheostoma cragini. The sequence goes on along the minus strand of NC_048428.1, from coordinate 1,248,973 downwards.
CCTGCATGTGCTCCCTGTCTGATGTGCTCCCTGTCTGATGTGCTCCCTGTCTGGTCTGCTCCCTGTCTGATCTGCTCCCTGTATGTGCTGTATGGGGAATTAAGTCACGCAGCAAAGTACCGTAGTATTGTGTTCAAAGCGCCAGTCAATTTAAGTACACGCTTAATGGTCCCATGAACAACAGTGAAAACCGGACATTTTGAAGAATTTTGTAAATTTATAAAAATAAACAATCATTATTTATATTTTTGAAAACATTCTTAGTCTACAGTTTTTTTCACACCTGCCTAAGACATTTGCACAGTACTGTATAAACATACTGTAAATATTTATGTATATAGATCATTTTTTCATATAATTTAATGAAGCGTGAACAATAAAATTAAAATACAAAAAATTATATACAATATGTATACCCTGTATAGCAATTCTGGATAGATGTAAACCACATTTCGTTGCTTGTACTTGTGACAGTGCAATGACAATAAAGTTGAATTGAATTGAATTGAATTGAACAATGCATCATTACTAACCAAAAACTAACTAAGAAAAACATCAGTCACAACTTTACAAAAGCCATCCAGATAATGTTTATAGATGGTATTATCGTCATCTGTTACTTTATAATAATATATGAGGGACATAATGTGTGTAACAAAAAACGTTAATTTACAGCACTACTATTATTTTATAAAATATAATTTAAATGTTTGTTAACAGTAAAAAGGTGGTTTGCTAACAGTTAAATGACAATTAACTAAAGATTAATTAACTATAATTTTACCATCTATTAATGATTGTTATTATAAAGTCTTACCGGTCTATACAGACTTATACATACCTTTCTATACATACAAGTATTTATAATTACTAATGCATTCAAACTTGTTGTTGTTAATGACATTGTGCAGTCAAACTCCCCCCTACCACATTGTGCAGTCAAACCTACCTACCCTACCTATCCCCCCCCCCTTCCTGTGTTATTTAGTCAGGCTGTGGCCATCAAACAAACTCATCACATTTTTAGACAATGATAAGACTTTGTTATTTCACATTTCATTTATGCCCTTATGTGAAGGGCATCCACACAGACACACACACAGCCACACACACACACACACACGCACACACACACACACACACACACACACTGAAAACCTCTTAGGAAGCTTCCTGCCTGTTGCAATTATAGGAGGTCATGGTTTTGCATTGACTAGCAGCCAAAGCCTGGCCCGTTGCTTTGTATCGTTATGCTAATCTACCTCAATGACTACTGTGGCTTGGCTTTTAGTCCTCACTAGAACAGTGCAACCAGTGTTTTGATGTTATGAACATCCTTCTCTTGGATACTATTACACCACTCTCACCAAAGTTAGCCCAGGTTGGAATAAACGTTCACTACATTAATTGATTGTTCTTGGCCACTTTGGGGCAGTGGAACAAGCTATAACACAATGTTGACACCTATGGTGGCAAACGGATGTCTACATTTTCACATTTGACATATATAATTTTTGATTGTAGGGCTGTGCAATGAATCAAATTTCAGCCCCTATCAAGAAAAACGATTATTTTACATGTTCCATTTAGCAAGTAAACTCTTATTTTGTCTTGTGTTCTGAAGGGAAAGTCAAAAAGTGCAACACGAAAAATGATTATGGGATACTTGTTTTACTGTTGACTTTTTCAATGAATGCCACATCTTTCCAAAAGTTGTTGAGACATTGTGTAGTTGTCGTGCTCGAACCGCCTAATTGATTGGTGCAGATAATGATAAGCATCGATCAATCATTTGTTTGTGGGAGAAAAATTAAATATTGTGACATCTGAAAGGGGGAAACTCCACTGATGTTAAAAATTAATGTATTTCCAGGAGTTGGCAATTGAGAAAAGCCTTCAGTGTGTCCAGAGGGAGCAGGTGACTGTGTCTGATAAATGTCCCCCAGTGAGTTCGGTCGAAGACTACAGGTCTGAAGAAGAAAAATGTGTGGAGGAGTGGAGTTAGAAAGACGTGATCTGAGCAGACCTCTGCTGCAGGAGACATCAGCTGCTGCTAGCAGGACACACCTGACTAACTTTCAGCAGATGCATTATGGGCAATGTTGGTGCCTGGTTTTGAAGAAGACTACGTGGAATAAAAAAACACAACAGATCTATATTTTACAGGGAGTAGCACTGACAATACATTCATTCATTCAGCCTTCATTTATACTCAAGAGATCAAAGAAATGAGGGCTCACAAAGTGTCTATAAATCACCATGGTCCAGTACTAACAGGAAAACAGAAACAATACTCTTTCTAAAAAACATGGGAAAGGCGTTTATTTCTGTAAAAATACCCAACTTTTGGCCCGAGTAAGCACGCAAGATTGTCCATTTGAAAAAGAAAGCTTTTTGTCAATCCTAATGCCAAGATATTTGTATTCTATGCCCCTCTTGATAGTAAATTCGATCATAGTGGAAGTTTTAACTCTTGAAAATAGCATGAACTTTGTTTTATCAGCGTTTAGTACAAGTCCTACTTCTTTAAGAGCCTCTTGTAGAATGTTAGAGGAACGCTGTACATTTTAAGTTGCTAGATTAACAGAATCAACCACCTAACACAGCACGGTGTCATCTGCATACGGATAGGCATGCCAAAGATGAAACAATATCATTGATGTAGATAGTGAAAAGGACTGGACCCGAAATTGAGCCCACCTTTTGTTACTGATAAAAACTCAATTGTAGCTTTCTAGTTTAAAAGATTATTGTCTCTTTGATAGGGTTATATGCATTAATATAAAATCCAATATTATGTAGTCTCTGCAAGAGCAGGCAATAGTCTATGGTGTCAAATGTTTTGGAAAGATCAACACAATGTACCGCACAGGGCTTTTTATTATCTAAAGCTGATACAATGTTATTCACGACCAAATTAACAGCAGTAATAGTACTGTCCCCTGTTCCAAAGCCAATCAGAAAGGGGGCTGAAAATGTAAGCTTTAAACAGAAACACCTCCAACTGATCATTTTACCAGATGTTCCTGTACCTTTTACAGAGACATGGCATTTTGGATATTGGTCTATAGTTGTTGAGATTGTTCCTGTCACCTCCCTTATATTGGGGTACAGCCATTTTCCAGAATCTAGGAACAATACCTGAGGAAATTGAGTGATCAAAAATATGAGTTATTTAGTCTAAAATATTGGCTGAGAGCCTAAGAATATAAGGGATCTAAATTGTCCTCTTCAGTCCACTTCCTGGGATTGACAGTAAGGAGAGCATCTAAACTTGAGGAGACACGATCAAGGCTAAATGCTAGACTGTGAAGAACAGAAAATACATTGCCATCCATCCATAATCATTGTTGGGGAGATACGGAATACATGTACCAGCATTACGTATTCAGAATACATATTATGAGTAACTGTATACCGTTACAGTTTTAATTTAAATAGGTGGTATTTAGAATACAGTTACATTGTTGAAATCAACGGATTACATGACAATACTTTTTGTTCACTATCTACATATATTAGGGCCACTCCATGTATTTTCCAGAAGCCCCACTATGAAAATAAAGAAATTATCTTTTAGTATGAGCATTGATATGGGTAGAGATGGAGCAGAAAAACAGAGCCAGGGAAGGAATGTGTTCTATCTCAGAAATTCAAACAGCATTTCATGTTAAAGAAAGAACAGGGAGAAGGAAAAATAACTGGGCAGGGCAAGCTCTGCTGGCAGCAACCACCCTCCTTTCAGCATCCAGATGACTCCTCCTCCAACCTGGAGCATCTTAAAGTCAGTTATTTTATTTAATTATCAGTTCTGGTCTACAAATACTAAAAATCTCTCTGCTTGTTCGTGTACACATTGAGCCAGCTGGAAGAGAAGAACACACCAGAATAGGCCTGTTCGGTAAGCAGGATCTGATGGCCGCATTCCTCCACTTAGGAAATGCAATTCAATGTGGAAGTTACCCAAGTATTCAGAATATGTTACAAATTACATTTTTGGGCATGTATTCTGTATTCTGTAACGGAATACATTTTGAAAGTTGAAACCAGCAGCTACAAAAATAAATATTGAACACGAAAATAATATATTTACGGTCAGACTACAAACAGTCGTTGACCTTTATCTGATTTGAGGCAAAGTTATACTTTTTTTGATTTTACAGCCTTCCAAATATTTTGTAGGGTTTGAATATGAGCTAGAGAGGAATTCCAGAAAGTAATGAGATTTGGCTTTCCTCACCACAGATTTCTGTTTCTGAGTTGTCCAAAAACAGTCCAATCTGAGTTACTTCCGGAGCCTCTAGCAAGGAACCATAGGGTTATCTTTACTCAGACTATATATTTTTGAATGATGATCAATGAAGGCACAGAGTTAAGGAAAACACAATGGTTGAACTCTTTCAAAGCTTAATTATAAAGTCAGAATTATTTATGCCATCAGATGCATAGTTCCGAACCTTCATACTGTACATCAACCCCCCCAAACACACACACTCCTGTCACACATGAATAAAGACATTTAAATTCAGTACACCCCCTCCTCTGTTGATGAAAGCAACCCCCCCCCCCCACACACACACACACCAGTAACAGAACATCATCTGTTGTGACATTATTAAAAACACTGGCTACCGAAGAGGAATGCAAATACACAGAGCAATGTAATAGATAGCATCACGCACCATTGCCCTGAAGAGAGAGAGAGCTATGGAGAGGAGGAACACAGAGAGAGAGAAAGACATATATGAGCTGTGCTGTAGCCTCAGCAGCATCATTTGAATTTGCATGTTATCAGGCGCAGAACGTCTCCATCAAAATGTCAGACTGGGCCTGCGGTCTCTCACCACTGATTCGTAATAAAGGCAATAAGTTAAGGTTTGGCCTTTTCATGGGGAGAATACTTACACAGTAGCAGTTTGCTATACCCCTTTTCTTTTTTTTAAATGTCAAAACTCAAGGCTTCTAGAGGAATCCAACCTGTTACATACATGTACATGTCAGCTTTGTTGTGATGGCTGAGAAATCATTTGGTGCAATTATGATTAAATGGTTAAAATGCTCGGCTGCAATTTTCCTCCTTGGGGTTAGTTTACTCGTTTTAAGTTTGTATTATGTTTTAGTAAGTGTAATTGAGTTGATTGTTACCTCTCTAAATGTTGTTTGTTCCATGTTTGGCCGTATGTAAATTGGAAAATGAATTTTTAATGGATTATATTAACTCTAGTGGGGGTTGACACCCTTAGACGGAAGCCTTTGTGAAGTACCCCACTGCAGATATGAGAGAAGTAGAAAGTTACTTGCAACCTCGACCCAGTCCACGCTACAGTCGGGACAATGTGCTTGCAGTACGCCTTAATCCATCAACCCTATTGCCCCCGATGTCCCTGGATAACATCCCTCCTGAGCTGAGAAAGCCTAGAAAGGCCTAGGAGAGTTGGAATACGCCACCGGCTGTGGCAAAGGCACACAAGACAACTAAGAACGCTTACATTCATTATTCTTAGCAAGCTATGCTCTCTGAACAACAAGATTGACAACAAGATGCTGTTCCCAATTCTGTGAAGCTTCTTTAATGTGTTTTACAGAGAGCTGGCTTTAATCCAACATGGCCGACTCCCTCTTTGAGATAAACGGGTTCACTTTGACCCGGCTCACCAGAGACGTCAACTCGTGATATGTTTTTACAACAATCATCTCTGGTGTCGCCAGTTTACTATTATAGCATCAGTATGTGATTCTAACGTCGAGATGCGTTGGCTGACATTAAGCCACGTGGACTTGGATGTGTGCTGTTTTTTTTAGGTAGATCTTCCAGCTGTAGCAGACCATGTTCATAGACTGCTACAAAAACCTCCAGATGCTTCTGCCATAGTGTTTGGGGACTTAAACCATTGTCAACTGGACAGTGGACTACCTGGTTTTAGGATAAAAGGTACATGGAAGGACAGAATACTTGATAAATGCTATGTGAATTTTAGAAATGCCTATGAGTCCAGACACAGACCTCCTATTGCAAATACTAATCATAACGTTGTTTACTTGATCCAAACCTTCAAAACTAAACAAAAAAGTTTTAAACCAGCAGACAGAGAAATTAGACGATGGTCTCCTGATTTAAGTGGGATGCTTAAAGTGGGTTTTGATCTGACCGATTGGGAGTTATTCCATAATCCAAATTCCCTAGAGGAATTTACTACTGAATTCATTTTTGTGAACAACAGGTCATCCCTACTAAAATAATAAAAGATATATCCAAACAATAAACTTTTTGTGTCTAAGGACAGTAAGGATATCATAAACCCAAGGAAGGTGGCTTTTAAAAAGAAAGATACCATCACAGGCAAACAATTTTTAATTTTTTATAATTTAACCTTTATTTATCCAGTGTAATGGAAAATTACATTTAACCAATGATTTTCCTATTAATTGTTCATAAGAAAATCTGCAATGCTTCTCAGAGTATGTTACTTCTGAATCTGTCCTCTGTGTGTTCTCGTTGTGTCAGACATCTGGATTGGTTATGTCTTTGCATTTCTCCTTGAAGGACAAATGGTATAAAGTCTGACAGAAACAGTTTTCTAAAGCTGTGTTTATCCTAGCAGGTCCTAGGTAAGACAGAAATCTGTACATTTAATCAAATATTTTTTTTTCAAACATGACAAGGATGATAGTGTATGGATTTCCTATCAAGTATTTTAAGAGTTTTTTGTATGGAGAGATTAGTGGTTTGAGAGAGGAGTTGTTTGCTTCGGACCTGGTTGTCAAACAGTGGGTGATATACGATAAAATCATTGAGTGCATGAACATCTTAGTGGCCCATAGCGGATATGTCTGAAGTTTGCCGTGTTAAACTTAATGTGATTACAAACCTTCTTAATATGTCATTTAAAACTAAGATTTTTATCAATGTATACTCCAAGGTATTTAAAATATGAAACGACTTGTAGTTTCTCCCCCACTACGACTGCATCCGGTTCTGCTTTTAGATTTACTAAATTAAAAAAGTACTTACAATTTTGGAATACTATGTATACATTCAGTTGAAGGCAATTGTGATTTAGCCATTCTGTTATCTTTTGCAATAAGATTGTTAGCAGATCAGCAGCTTGAAATGCATTGTCAGCATGTATAAAGATTACTGTGTCATCTGCATACATTTGGGTGTTGGCATTGGGTCAAATATCAGGCATATCACAAAGAAGAAAATATAAAGAAAATAAAAGTGGTTCCAAAACCGATCCCTGCGGAACACCTGCAGATAAGGAGAAAGCACGTGATTGATGATTCCCAACTCTAACAAACTGAGTCCGATGTGTTAAGTAGTATTCTACCCATTTAATGGTGCCTGGGGAGAAGTTAAAAGTTTGTCATTTAGAAAGAAGAACTTTATGATTAATGGTGTCAAATGCTTTTTTTAAATCTAGAAAAAATGATTTGTCATTTGTTCTGAGACAGGCTTTTTGGCCACTTTGGAAAACACCAACAAGATACTAATGGGTCTGTAGTTTCATATGGACAAGTGATTATCTCCTTAAAATACAGGAAGGACTGCAGCTAATTCCCACACATTTGGGAACAATCCCTGAGCAAATGAAAGCTTAACAATGTTTGTAATTGGGCAGACTAAAGATTAAGAAAGGTCTTTCAACATAATAGTGTTCATACCAAGGACATCATTCGCTCGCAGTGGCCTCAGAGATCAAATCACTCTTATAAGATCTGGCTCGGTAATATAATCTGTATTAACGGCTGGTTCTAACAGACTTGGCAAGGAGTATTCTTTTGTTCAAAGGAAAAATACTTAATGATATTTTCTACTGAGTCAATGAAATGATTATTGAGAATATCAGCTAGCTCAGCTGGCTTGTCTCTTAATTTTCCACTAACAACAAGTTCAAGTGATTTGGCGGTGTTAACATTATGTCCCATTAGTTTTCTTAACTGGCTCCAAATAATTCTAGTATTACTTCCTGCTTCCTGCAATGATTTTATGTTTGTAAATGAGCAAAAAATGTTTTTTTTCTGTTGCTGTGATTCTACTGACCACTGTGAGGAATGTGTAAATGTAATTAAGACGCTGAGAGGGTTGTCATAACTGTGGCGGAGGTCAGGGGTAATTTCCAGCGCAACAACCTAAAGAAGGCATTAGGGCCTGACCACACCCGTGCATACATATTAAAATCGAATTAGCCCGTGTGCCAATCCACCTTTCAGTTGTCACATGACACACACAAAATCCCACTACTGTGGAAAACATCTCATATTAGGCCCCTCACCAAAAAACAATGTCCCAAAGAAGATAATCATTTTTGGTCAATAGCTGTTTGATATGTGATCATGAAGTCACTGGAAAAGATCATGGTTCAACACCTTAACTAATATCTATGGAAGCAACAAGTCCCCCTTCAATTTGCATATAAACAAGGTCATAGTACAGAAGATGCAGTGGTTCCACTGGTGCACCTTATCTCGAACCATACTGTAGAGCTCTGTTTCTTGATGTTCAACCGGATTTACTTTTATCCAAAACGATTCTGATTAAAATAATCCTTATCTTATTCTTTGGTATTATAATTAAATAATTGGCCAAGAAGATTTCAAATGACGCCTCACATGTTTTGCACAGAGAATATAAGCTCCTGCCTTCAAACAGACGCTTTGCAGTTCATTCGCTTCCAATCACATCAGATTTACACTATATCCTCTTTTATACATCAATCCATCCTATTGTTAAACCCGCTGCATTAAGTCCAGTGCATTCTTTATTCAGGGTTACACGTCTCCAAGACCTTGTTTGTGTGTATATTCATCTCTTTTTCTGTTATACACGTGTGCTTTGTTTCCTTAAGTGGGCGTTTATGTCATTTGTGGCAATGTTTCATGTATGTCTGTATTTCTGTTTGTGTCCTTTTTTATACGAGCTACCCAGGGATGCAAAACTAATTTCAGCCCTGGCTGATTATAAAGTTGTACTGTTGACAGGGTGGTGTTTTAGCATTAATTGAACACAAACTGAACATTAACACAGAGACTGACAAGAGTCAAAGACTCAGTGACTGACAGGAGAAATATTCCCTGTATAGTTGACGACATGACGTCCTGTACCCAGTCAAACTCTGCCGCGTCACAGCGGACATTTTGACATGCGGTGGCAGTAAAAGTACAGGTGTAACTAGTTTCTTCAACAGTGGCATCATTTACAGGTTCCTGGGTCCCTGGAACCAGGGGACCCCTGCTCAGCTGTCCTGTCGCCGGCCTCCTGCACGGTACTCCATAGGCCGGACCCACAGCTGGGTCCTCTTTTACATCCTCCAGAGGGGGTCCACCAAGACACCTTACATAGTTATGTGTGCAATATTATCTAATCTTGCACACTGAATTAAATAAATGTATTTCTAATTAATTCTAAGCCTATCTTTAAATCTATCTCTCCTGATTGAAAATGAAATTTGCCACACATCACTAGAGGCAAGTGAGACATTTTCCTTTTCTTTTTTTGATTTGGGTGAACCAAACCTTTAAACTCTACACTGAAAGTCAGAATGTGGAAATTATAGGGATGCACATTTGCACTGTAAGCCTGTGTATCGTTTTATTAGATAATAGCATGTTTCAGACAATAAATTATCCAGGTGAAAATGGTCTGTGTGTTTCATTTAGGTCTTCATTATGTTGCTGGGTCACATTTGTCCAAGGGGTGCAGGGTAGCAACATTGTCTGTTTCTATTAAACTACAACTGGGAGCAACTTAAGTCCACGATCCGACACTTTCGGGCTTTCACCTGCTTCATTTTCATTTGTCCAGTGTTTGTTGTGAAATGTCACAACTTGTGCTGAGGTATCAATTGTGACCACCCAAATGGGCAGAAAAAGACAACAACAAACCATTTCAGAGGCCCCCTCACTGAAGGATATGCTCTTCAAATATTTGAGCTTTCTTTGAAAAAGGATGGACAACTACACAGAGATTCCTCCTATAATCTTGTCTTTCTCTTTCCGTCTGTCAATCTCACCCGGCCTCTGCAGCCTGATGCTCACACCACCCTCTTTCACTGGATGTTCGACTTAAGAGTGATTGACAGGCAGTTGGGTGTACTGAGCTGTGAAGCTGTCCAGTCTTTTAACATGCATAATGACCAACAGCAGCTTAGTCAGTCTCTTGCGTGTCTGACAAAGAAGCAAGGGAAGAAAGGGGCAATTGATTCCATATTCACACCAATTGTTGAAATGTTACTACATGAAGCAGAATGTAAATACCAGTAAAGCAAAAATAAATTGGCATGATATCATAAAGGACATATACAATACTAAATTCTAAATGTGGTAAACAAGCTTTTGTCCAGACAAAAGGAGGTTTGGAGACAAAAGGAAAGTGAAAATTTGCTTAAGTTTACATCCAATTAGATAATGGAATATGTTAAAGGTTCATTAATAAATACATTTTCTAAAATCACATAAGGAAAGAGCCAAAAGCCGATAGAAATATGACTTCCAAAGTGTTTATCCATTACAGGGTTGAGAGAAAGACACAAGTAGCAACAAGTCCTCCATGTTTCCCCCCCCCCCCCCCAAAAAAATGCCAAGATGTCATGAAATTGAAGAACCTTTTTAGGACTTCAAGGTCAAAAGTCCTGGGTAAATTTGAATTGAATTGATTACATTTTTTCTTGATCGCTTTGACCTGCTTGCAGAAAAGTTTACGTAGATTCATTCAAACAGTCCAAACTCTATGGTAAGCAAACAAAAACCATCAGTTCCTAACCATTAGGAACTACCTACCTACCATACTATCAGTGTGAAATCACTGAAGTACTTGTTGGACAAACCTTCTCACAAATCTTCAATTAGCAATCAGAATGCACGCCTTAAAAGGTGCAGCGTCTGTGTTGTTCTTTGCCAACATGGATGTAAAAGGTCTAAGGCAGATGAGAGTGAAAGGAAGAGGTAGAGGGGCCAGAGGATCAGGAGTGTGATGTGGAGGTCTCAGGTTTCTAAAGAAATTCTGAAACCTGAAACACAGGCACATCCGTTGTCAGAATGTTTTTACAGGAAAACAGGAAATGTTCTCATACAGTATAATCTGAAATATATTCACTGTTATTGCCCCCCCTTCCCAATAGATTTTTCATAGAATCCAGAGGCTACCATTCTCTGGTGGGACAGGGAGAACTTTTCGTGCTGAGCAGGAGGCAGTCGTTGTGAACATGGTTTTTGCAAACAATGCCATAAGTACCTGACGGCATCCTAAGAATTAATCATATGGCCATGAAGCATCTCTATACAGTTCCATTTCAAAGGAACTCTGATGTTGCGAAGGAGGCCAGATGCCAATATGTGGAGGTAAGGAAACATTACTACAGTATACTGTAATACTTGTCATATCATGCAGTTACATGTCATAGTCAACTGGAGTCACTTTTCATTGTAAAGTTGCCTTTTTTAAACAAGAGAAAAATGGAGTTTGACTCTGAGGGGGCACATCATGTCTTCATTTATGTTGATGAAGCCCGTTTCATTCTCTGTAAAGTGAGGTGATGTGGAAGGAACCTCATTGGGTACAGGGCCACTATCCCAGTTCCAGGACAGTGGGGCGCCAACAAAACCATGTGTGCTGCCATCTCATGACAGACTGATCCCACCTAAGGAGCGAGGGCTGTTGAGACCTTTCATGCCACTCTTTGTCATTTTCCGGGACAATGTGGCGTTTGCAGTGCACCCTTGGATGATGATGCAATTCCTTCCAGCATATGCCCCATTTTTGAATCCCATAGAGTTCTTCAGTGCTTGGAGGTAGAAGGTTTATGATCAACGTTCCTCGAGCAGATGCCCTTGCTGAGTACAATGACTGCTGCTGCCCAAGACATAGGGGCAGAGAAATGTCAAGGTTGGACAAGGCATGCAAGAAGATTTATCCGTCGTTGCATTGCTAGAGAGGATATTGAATGTGATGTGTATGTAAGAGTCTAGTCTACATGAACTGCAGCTGTGTAGACTGTAGTAGGCATTCAAACAAATGACAACACTAATAATCTCACCATGCTGTTACCTCTACAGAAGCCAACACTTTGTGAACAGTAATAACTGTACCAAGATATAACGCTAAGGAGCAGCTCCAGAACTTGGTGTAATCCTAGTGTCCACTCTCTCTTTCCAGTCTCACACCAAATCTATGACCAAATCTGCCATTTTTCATCTTAAAAACATTTCCAGACTCCGGCCATCACCCTCTGACTCTGTGACAGAAACCCTCATTCATGCATTCATAACCTCTCGTCTGGACTTCTGCGATGGAGTCCTGTCTGGGGTCCCCACCAAAACCCTCGACAGGCACAGTATGTCCAATTGTAGTAATAATCCTAAATAATAATTAATGGCTGTATTGTGCTGTATGTAAATGCACATTGGTAGTAAACAACGAGGCTGCATCACAGAGCCTGCAGACTGCCAAACGTGGGGTTCTACTGTTTACTTCATTCATCATTGTTCATTTTACTTTGCCTTTCCAGAGCTCTGTTGAGTTTACTCGTGCTCTCGCCGGGCGGAGGCCAAAGTAATCCCTTTGAAATGACTTATTGTATTGTGCTTTACAGACAATGTCATCATTTGTTTTAATAGAGAGCAGTTCCTAATAACATGCCCCAATGAAAAGGTCAATATTATCTCTCCGGCATGGGCTGTATGAGCCAGGGACTGGAGGGATGAGAGAGAGAGAGTCAGAGACATAGAGAGAGAAAGGCAGTGCCTATTAACATTCATGAATAATTTAATCCTGCATAGCTGGCCAAAGTCCAAGTGCATAATTCACTAATTGCAATCAGAGAGGGGAAACTAGGGAAGCAGAGAGCTTTGTGTGTGTGTGTGTGTGTGTGTGTGTGTGTGTGTGTGTGTGTGTGTGTGTGTGTCAGAGATATCGAGGTTGGGCAATTGGCTTTGTGAATGTAAAAAGGAAAACCAAACCTTTCAACCATGCGTTGGGAAGCTCTTCTCACCTGTCCTGCTTTGCTATTACACCACCTTTCATGGGGGGCTTTGTGTGTGTGTGTGTGTGTGTGTTTGTGTGCATGTGTGTGCACATTTATCACTTACACAGTGTTCATTACAACATTAAATAATTAAATATGACAGTACATAGCATTAATAAACATTCTGTGATTAATCTGTAATGTAAATGTTTTTTTATTGTACTAATTCTGATTATTTCTTCCTTTGTCAACACATCACATTTACAGAGCCAAACCAACCTGGAAGGGATCTGCCAACAATTATTGTGTATCGTCTGTGGCATTACAAACCAACACATTCTCATAAATGGGTCCGGATGATATCAAACAAAAACTTATGCAAACAAACTATGCATGTATGATATCTTATGAAACTACAGTGACCTCCGACAGGTCACATGCCAAAGACTAGCCGAGCGGTCACAAGTTTAGTGGTTACAGTTGACTGCATAAACCTGACCAAAGATGATTACACAACAGAAGCCCAAGTGCAGGATGCAACACAACATGTTTGGTTCCAAGTGGGATGTGGAGTTTCTTGAGTTCCCCCATGAGGAATTCTAAGTAATGACACAGATCTGTATCCACATGATACAAACCCTCCGTGAAAAGTTGAAAACCACAGTCTTCTGAACATAGCCATACTGAGAAAGACAGAGAGGTGTGTGGAGCTGATAGTCTTAATTAGCTTTGTGTCAAATCATCTGGCAACGGTTTGCATGTACCAGACATACATCAATGTATACAAGTTATGCACTTCAGCTTTAAATGGCATGTGCACAATCTGGACTAATAGCTGGAAGTCGGTCATTTAGTCTCTGAGCAATGAAAAACATATATATCATGGTAGTAGATCTGTAACTTCATGCTATCTCATTGATATGTTAAAATGAGGCTCCTATTAAACATGCTGCTTTTATTTGTGAATGCAATGGAAGTCTGATGTCTGATATCTTTCTCTGTGTTTGGTCATATTTAACAGTTCGACAACAACGCCAACCTCTCAGCCACAGCCAAAACCCGTGGATGTTCTCTCAAGCTGCTGAACCAGCATCAGAAAGGTCCAGTGGGACTATGTCCACTGATGAGACTGCAGATCTACGGTCTGTCTGTTCTTAAAGCCGGGGCTGGTGGACTGTACCGCTACGGCATCTGATAACATCCAGTAAACAACTGCAAGATCAGTCAAGGAAAGTCATGGTGTGCATGTCTGTCCTCCCCTCCTCGTCTCTGTACGTGTGCAGCATATTTTAACTATTGCTTGATGACTTTGAGAATGACAGGGTCTTCACATGAAATATGAATATTACCATGAAGTGATAAATATGAAGGTTTAAGTATTAACACTGTTATGATTATCACAGACATACACCATACACCATTTTATCACATGGCAGATCATTTAAAAAGAGTGAAAGCTGACAGTTTCTTCCAGTTGGGTTGTTGCGTGAGTAAAACAACATGGTCCAGCTGTTTTAGGGAATGACATTGTTGCTAGGGATTTGTTGAGAGTAACAACAATAGAGAATGGATTCAAGTTCCATTATTAGCCTTCAAAATATCCATATCATCAGCTCTTTTTTTTAGAAAGATGATTCTTGGCATCTTACCTCATGACAAACTATTCCATCTTCATGTCTGGGAGTGCTGCGCTGACGACACACTGTTCTTTACTTATAGTTTTGGGTCCTCTGACACTTTTTAATCTACAGATTTGCAAAGCTCTGCAGACTTAAAGGCTTCTTTTTACTCTTTGATTGCATTTTTGAGAATGAAACTTGTCCATAAAGGCAGCCTGATGGAGAGCTTTATATAGCAACTGTAAAAGCATTGATTATGTTAATGACCCGAATCTCTTCAACAATTTCAATGCCATAAAAGGTTTTTGGAATTAGTCTGTGAATACGACTGAGAACATTCACATTAACAAACCTCCCAGAAAAGAGAGTTTAAGGAAATAAATACAAAACATGTTCTTGGATTTTCTTTTTCTAAACACCAGTGCTGGAAGAAACCTTGCTATTACTGCTGGGGCACTATGGGATGGAGAAACCCAAAGTAAAAGTCCTTTTTCAATCAAGAATGTGCAACATAGGTAATAATTTGGACAGGAAGTTTAAGTCTAATAACTGTAAACATTTTTGCACCATTGATGAAAATCTTAGCATTCACGTTCTCTTGCATTCAGAAAGAAGTTCACCTCATCCTGAGAAATAGAGCTGGACACAATGCGTGCTGCACCGAGCTCTGCAGGACTGCTGGACAACTGGCAGCCTGCTGGCGCAAACCCAGGGCTAGCGCCGTTTAAAGAGAAAGCTTTGAATCACTCAAAAGAAAGAGAGAGAGAGTGTTTAGGTAGACTTTTTACCACAACCCACTCAATCATCCATCACTGTGTCTGACAAGTCCCAAATGTCAGACAGGGCGATCCCTCAGAGCAGCACTAACTAGATAGGGACAGAGGACAGATATGGTATCGAACGGCAGACAAAAAGTTCTGAGATAGTGCCTTTGTCTATTACAGTCCACCTGATAAATGGCTCGCAGGTTCAGATAGTTTCAGCAAATAGTTTCTAGTCCCTCCTGTCACTGGCAGAGTCCTGCTACCCATCGGCAGATAAACCTTCCATCATTCTCCACAATTGTCAACCACTCCTGTTGTTTTTCACTCCCCCGGTGACAGAATTCCAGGCTGGATTTCTGAAGATGACATGCCAAAAACTTTAATCTTTCAGCAGAGGAAGCAATAAAGTCCGGTTGAATCTTTGAGATGAGATCATTTCAAATGCCACTGGCCAGAATGCAAAATGGACTGCAGGTAGTCTGATAGATCACAGAGGTGAACTCCCAGCCAACAAGTCAAAGTAGATGTATCTGCAGTTTTCCTTCTTTCAGTGCAGTTTGAAACTCGTCTTTAAAGACCCCCAAGGGGATTTGCATGTTTTATCATTAACTACTAATCACATAATCATTTATACAATCTGTGTAACTGCAAAATCATACGCAATGAACATCAAATCACAATCATAGTAATGAAACCCTTCCAGCATGTCCCCACCTCCTACATACATTAAAGAACAAGTTAGGGGGATTAGGAAGTAGTGTTGTGTTGCCTTGGTAACCCCATGTCTGGACCACAATTACACGTGTTAAAAAACTGAAATGTGTACCCTGAGAAATTGTTTACTAATCTACATCAAGTAAGAACTGTAATGTTAAAATATCAGCAGCTGTTGGTAATTAGGGTGCTGAGTAGAAACACTTCTATCATTACGTTTATTGACCAGAGTTGGTAAACCATTTGAATGAAGAGTAGTATAATGTAGTACATTTACTCAAGTACTGTACTTAACTGCTATTTGGCGGGACTTGTACTTGAGTATTTTTATATAATGCTATTTCATACTTCCAATGACTCTAACAAAATAGAGTTCCATCCATGAGTCATAGAGGACATCCGCAGACTCTCGGTCTGGTTTGGGGTTTCCTCTGCGGAGACGCTGTTGATTTTATTTGTGTACTTCATTTGGGCTGCTGGTGATCTCTTGTCCAACTTCAGCTTCGGCCATGTTTGGGTTGTTCTGAGTGAGCAATCGGGGTAAAATACTGGCAAAGTGAGCCCTGAGGACTGGGGACCAACGACTACCAGACTTAATTGATCTCGGGTGCTGAGTGAATGGTGAGTGAGGCCACATGGGCTTACATAGGTAGAAATGGGATTAGGACAGCACCTCATGAGATCACATGTTACCTTGGCAACGTTTAATAACAAAGATGATGCTGACACTTATTTTCATTTTAAGCTTGTTGCTTTCCACACGGCCGAGGCCCAGGAGACGGCTGGCTGATTCCTCATTTGTTCTACAAGCTGGACAACGTGTGGCGCGCCTTTGTAATTTCCCTATTTCCCCATGGTCTCCACGGTAAAGATCACCACGCTTTGAACTGTGGGTAATTCACTTTGGTGAAATCTGCATCGATGAAGACTTGTGAGTGTGTCCTCACACTCTCAAGCCCTTTGGACTTGGACATTGGGAGAACCCTAAGCAAAAAGGTGGACCAAAGTCTGTGAGTCCGGACTGTGGGATTGGGCCACTAAGTCTCTTCAACTTGATCAGAAATAATTCAGGTAGTCAGGGGAACACCACCAAACATCAGTCCCGCGTTTTAAACAAATCCCCAAGAATAATGAATGAGTCGTTTAGACAGCGAGGTGAGGTGTGTGAAATGAAACGCCGCCTACGAAAAGGAGGAAGGAAAAAAAACGTAATTTCAAGAGTCTCTCTGTCGCTCTCTCTCGGCTATTCATCACACAATCCGGCCTGTAGCCTGAATGAGTGAGTTTGTAACATAGTTTACGAGTGGTAATGCTTCCACTGGGACAGCTCCCAGTCAGTGTGGTATTATAAAAGCAGAGGAGGCAGTAAAAGACGACAGCTGTTGTCAGTGTCAGATTTATTTGATTCAGCCCAGCTGATCCGGTCCACAGATAAGAAACGGCTCTGGAGCAACGAGCAGCTAACAAAAGCATCATGAGTCAGAGGTGTGTCTCTGGATTTCAGCTGTTGAAAACGTCAATTACATTTCCAAAACTTTTTTCATTTCTTTCCTCCCGGTGATGTGAGGACGTAGGCCGAAAGTCTTCCAGACCTTACAGCCCCCCAGGACCCAGCAACACCTCAGACCACCTGACAGAAGATCAATCTGCTGTCAATCTAAAAGCACTTTAATGCTGCTTCGACGGGTGTTGCTGTTCATCAGTGAAGTAGATCCTGGTGGTTGTGTTCCAATTAAATCCCAGACCGAATGAATCAAATATTTCAAAACATATACAGTACCCCACCTTCATGTTCTGTCACATAACGGATCATAAGGAACATTTTTTACATTTCGATAGGTGTCTTTACACTCATGCATGTGAAGTTTTTGTCAGTGTTGAGTCGGTGTGTGATAACTCTGCAAGTCTAATCTGATATATGTGCATTTAGGAAAATAACAAAACTGTCAAAGTCTTCATAGAAAATGGGTGGAGTGTTTTTTCGAGTCAACCCGGTCCCAAAGTGCAGAGAATTAAAGTAGGAGGGATCTGCTCCTGTTTCCTCGCTCTGAAGCTGCCAGTTAAAACCAAGCTCGGCCATTTCTTTTCCTGTCTAAGCCTAAATGAAATAATTGCTTTTATAGAAAAATCACAACGTGACATGAGCTTGGTGAGTTTTCTTCAATTGAGATAATTTCCACATATAAAGAGATGTGTTACTATAGTAACAGTGAAAAAATGAAATTCAGTAGCAGTCTGACTTAACTTCAGACGGACAGCGGTCTCTGTTCTCTTTGTCCCTTTCCCTCCCTCTGTCTGTCTGTCTGTCTGTCTGTCTATAAGGGTAGTGGAGCTTTCATTGGGTCTGCCACAGATCTTCTGTCCTGGTGTTACCTCTCTTACACACACACACACACACACACACACACTTTCTTTGCAACTGTAAGTTTACAGCGATCCAAAGTGACTCCTTCAAGAAGGCTGGAACAAAGGAAACCATGACAACAACATTCATTGATGTGCTCTTTTCAAACAAGGTGGCAGAGCTTGCTGAGCACAAATCTCCCCAGTAATGAGACTGAAAACCTTGGAGCCAACGTCAACGTATACCAACGTCAGACCTGTTCCACACTTGTGGATGCTCTGATTTTGCTGATCCACTTAATATCTACACAGGTTTTGAAAGTGTGTTCTGGTTCATTTTTTTAGAGACCCCATTTACCTGCCTTCAGCAACTCAAATATGTGTGATGATGTATTCTCATCGAAGGATTGAGGTGGTCTTGGGCACTTGTGGTACACCAAACCATTGCAATTTACCGGTAGAAATCCAATTACACATTTTAAGCATAAAGCTGCTGGATTAGGATAGACCTCATGCATGTGTGCAGGGAGTACAAACCTAAACACACACACACACACAGAGAAGCATTGGTATGAGTAGACTGCAGACTTAACTGGTAACTTCTGGGATTTTGACCACTACTTGCAGGGAGAGTCACATCCTGTAGCTTCAAACCTTTCAGCTGAATTACAGCATGTAACACAATATAGCAATGCATTAAAAAGGCAGCAAATAAGAAGACTCGTAGCAAGTAAATAATGATGTAAACAATGCAACAATGTTATTCTCTGTAAACCCTTTTAGATATTTCCGTATTTCTGCATAGAGGTCAAAATGTTATCAGTTGTAAAAATACACAAAGAGGACCCACAAATAACGCATCCAACTTTGTTCATATTCTATTGAGCAAATGTATTAATTATCTCAAATTAGCTAACAAACGTGAACTTCTGTATTTAGTACCTGGTGTGTCCCTTTTAAGCAGCAGCAGGGCCGGCATTCTGATTTGCGTCCACACTGAGTACCTTCATTACTTACAGAGTACTGCCAGTTGGTACAGATGTGCGGTGAAGACCCAGATCTAGACTCCTTTAACATCACAGGGGCCGCTAAAACTCACAGCGGATTGTCATCCCATTTGATTGAAACACAATGCATAACGTAAGTTTATCAATAAGTAGAATGTTTTTTTGTATTATTTGTTATACGGCCCTCTGTATTTAGTTTTAAGACATGAATGAAGATCTGATGACATTTAAGGTCACATTTGTGCAGAACTACAGAAAAACAAACAGCCTCACTGTAATACATCACATTTATAAATAATTCATTTTTGTATTTTCTTTATTTAATACTGCTATTAATCATAGTAAAAAGGACAGTTATGGTAATCATAGTTATGAATAATTAAACAAAACAATGGTGAAATAAAACAAATGAAATAAAAGCAAACGCCACGTATCAGTGTGTGATCGACTGATGTGTACAGTGCTGGATGAAGGCTTTCCTCATAACATCATCAGATAGAGACCAAATTGAAATAGTTTTACATTCTAGCCAATCCAGGTGTTGTCCAGTATATACCACTCTTTGAAATCCATACTGAGCTCTAGAGTTGCCAATAGATGTTGAGGGGTCTCCACCTCCAGAGAAAGGATTCATGTAGAGCTGCATATTCAACACGCTTCTCCTTTACGTGAGCGTTTGAGGCCTACGTGAACGTGATATGAGTTTTGTGTTGTTGTGTCTATTCTTCTTTCTTTTATCTCAGTGTGTTTGTTGAATGCAGCCAGAGGGATGCACAGGGTCTAATGAGCTTTGCTCAAATTCACTGGCTTCATTCCAGAGTCAGCATCCAGGATCAATATGCCCTTCTGCATTAATGGCAAAACATACACAGCGGTTGCTTGGCCCCTTATGTTAAAGCCATGTTCTTGCATGCATCACTCCTATTGCACCGCCACATTTGACCTCCCCCCCAAGTGGAAAAAGGGTTAAGACTCATTTAAATAACATGGAGAGCACTCAAACCCTTCCTCTCCTGGGTGCCTGTGTCATTAATTCAAGTGTGGGGAGAAAGAGGGAGAGAAATGAAAAACAAGAGATAGGGATCATGTCACATGCAGGCCCTGTTGCCCTCTCGGGTAATGACTGCCCATACATTATGAGTGCTCCAGTGTTGTCACATTAAACGTCAGATAGATGGCAACTCATGGTGTAGCTACGGCATTTCATTCCTGAATGCGCTGACAGACATGCTCTGTTCTAACTAGCCTGCTAATGTGACCTCCTGGATTTCTCTGCATAGCTTGAGGAGAGGAGCAAGGAGATAGAACTTCTATAGCAGATAGGGGGTCACATTAGTAGAAAGCATGGTTTCATCTTAAATAGAAGCTGAGGGAAGCTGGCAATACTCCACCCACCTCCTAATCTCCTGACACCGCCGCCATCGCCACAGATGAGCGTTTGCTTGTTTATTCATGGAGGCAGCTTGGAGATTGATGCCATGTTGATATTTAATGATGTACTGCAAAACAAAACTCAACGCTGGACAACGCTCCTGGAAACCGTTGGTTATGCTAAATGTCATTCTAATTATCCATTGCCTTTTGCAATGAATGCAGAAGTAAACATTTCGCACAATTATTTGTCCACTTGATGATTGATTTATTCCTTCTTTCGCACTCCTCTTCATCACCCCTACAAAGTGGCTGAATTCAAACTTTTTCGAACACGCATGACAAAGTAATAATGTCCTCTTTTTCATTTCTTGTATTTCAATTGGAATTTTTAAATGGTTTTACATTCATATGCTACGGTGTCCGACAGGGGCAAATGCCTGGCAACTTAACAAAACACATGCAAATAGATAAAACACAAGCACATTAGGAAATCATCTTCATTAATTTGACAACACCTGCCCAGCATTTAGCAAAAACGCTGCAAATACACACAACACAACCAAATACATAAAACAATGTGAAAATAAAACTGTTCTTGATGTTTGTTTTAGAGGCTTTAAAGGATATATCATGATTTGAAACAACTCCTAGATTTCTGACAGTAGTGCTGGAGGCCAGGGTAACACCATCCAGAGCAGCTATGTCATCCACATACAGAGTTTAACATCAGAAGATTGTAGGTCATCCATGATATAATATCATCTATGCATGCTTGGAGTTTAGCTAACCGACTGGTTTCATTTGGCTTGATTGATAGGTGTAATTCGGTATCATCCGCATAACAATGAAAGTTAATTGAGCGTTTCCTAATAATATTTCCTAGAGGAAGCATATATAAGGAGAATAGATCTGGGCCAAGCACTGAGCCTTGTGGAACGCCATCGTTAACTTTAGCATACTTGGAGGATTTATCATTAACATTAACAAATTGAGATCTCTCAGAGAAATAGGACTTAAATCATCTTAGTGGAATTCCTGTAAAGCCAACTAAATGTTACAGTCTCTAGTTGGTCACTGGTGTCGAATTCAGCACTAACATCTAGTAAGACAAGTACGGAGACAAGTCCTTTGTCTGCAGCAGTTAGAAGGTCGTTAGTAATTTTCTTTGAAGCAATTTTTAAAAAGTGTATTAGTAATTAGAGGATTCATTCTTCATGGCCAAAAGCGTGGTTTGTGAATTCACAGTGCTGTTGACCTCTGAACTTTGACTTTGTATTTTAGTAGCGACAAAACTATTATGTGTTTTAAACATGATTTATATGATGAACTGCTTAAGTGCATGAATCACAGGTGCTGGACCTAAAAATGACCATTTATTTCCATTTAGTCTAACATGTAATAATTATCACAAAGCAGAATTGCATTTTCAATAACTGTATCAACCACACTGAGACAGACAAATGTTTACCTGAAAACAGGGCAGCAGCATTAATGTTGTATTTGAGTACTACTAGCAGGGTGTACTGGATTACAGGGTTTGAGATATACTTGACATTTGTGATTAGTTTCATGCTTGGTGTCATTTTATCTGCACGTAGCAAAAGCTTCAGGCCTGTTAACGCAGTTAAAAGAGCTGAAGGAAAATAGAAGTAGACTTCAAAGCAGAAACAGGTGGACTCTGGGTCTATTTTTAGACTCAAGTCAGTGTGTTTCAACCTGTACAGGACGAGAAATGGCAACGCAAAGGAATAGTGGCGTGTGGACAACATGCAGACAGGGCCCCGCTGCGCTGGCTGCAGTGAGCATCGCCCTGGCCCCTCGGCTGCTGCCATTTTGTCTTCCCAGTGTGACATGGAGCCTCAGCACAGCCACGACCCGAGAGAGGCAGAGGGAGAGCGCTCACGCTTGACCTTTCTGTGTTTCCCAGTAAATCAAGACCACTATTCATATCTAATGATGCAGAAACAGTCAAACATGACCTTTGAAGTTACTATACTGTACTGTGGCACCGCGACACCCCCACACCCACACCCTCAATATCCAAGTACACGGATTGCTGATTTCCACACTTACACGGCTCCCAAATCAAGACAAATGGTTAGGCGCACTAAACATAATCAGTATGTAATTGACATTGATTTGCGAGATTAAGCGTTGACAGTGTTGCAGGGAGATGGGAGGGGTGGGCGGGTGGGTGGGGTGGTGATGGGTTCTGGCAGTTAGGGCATGGCTACATGTTGTAGGAAGGTGTTAAGATTTATCTGCTTTACGTGGGAGTTTGGTCAGCTGTTTAAACAAGCTTACTGAGGCATGCCTTGTTTAGTGCTGGGGAAGGACTCTGATAGACACTACTCCTCCAGTTGCTGAACTAAGGAGAAGAAATGAAGATGAAGAACAGAGAAGGAGAAAAAGACAGAAAGGGATTTAGAAACAGGGGGAAAGAGTTTTGTCTGACAATCAATGGTGGAATGCAATAACAGCAACAACAGCCATCCATCTCTCTTCATTAGCAGCCCCGGTCCTTGTGATGATTTCACAGTGACCATAATGTCTGTCTTTACCGCGGGGGGGCTTGACCATCCGCTGTCATCTCTGTGCTTGTTAGTATAAGCACTAGTTACTCTAGTATAGCCCTCATGAAAATGACAATCATGGGGGCATTTCACTGGGCTGCATAACCCCCCCCCCCCCCCCCCCCCCCCCCCCCCCCCCCCCCCGCTTTCCCTTCCCCGTCGTTTCTGTGGTCCAGAGAGAGCAAGAGATGAGGGACGAGCGGATAGGCCGATAGGTAAAAACATGATCATCATCATTATCATCATGCCGTTGTGTAGATAGAACGTGTTAGTTTGAGTTTCCCCTGATTATTCCTGGATAATTGGCCGCTGGGAAGAAAAGGTTGGGCTGTGGGTGTGTGTGCTGGGAGATACTGTCATAAGAGCAATTATTCCACCAAACTAATAACTTATTTTTCCTCACATATATTTATAGCTTTTTATTTTTCGTTTACATTAAAGGTGATGGAACATGCCCTCTGGTGGGCGTACAGCTCCATTAGCCACACTGAAGAGACTTGTTGGGGAACTACGGTAGAACTGCTCCAAGTAAAGGCAGAGTCAAAACATCATCTGTTGTATTTCACACACAGTTTACTTCCTTTTCCAAACCTGACGCCTACGTTACCCACAATGCAACGGCTGACAGTTGTATCAGCGATTGACTCAAGTGACATGACTGGAGGTTGTTTATTAGACACACTCACACCGCTCCCTCTGGACACACTGGAGGCTTTCTCACTCCCCAACACCTGGAAACAGTCTCACTTCAAGTGGGTAGACAAATGCTTGTATGGGCTACATATAAATACAATATTTAAATACATGTACACATACTGTATATTAAACAGTTTAGAACTATAAGATCAGTTTCCCCCACATAAATGCTCCGGTTCTCCTGTCACACGCACTGAGATGAAACCAAGCAGCACCTTCTAGGCTGAAACTCCTGAAAGCTGCGTTCTGTCTGAAAATGACCCTACTTCTCACTTGATTTATTCCCTCAGTAAATTATGTTATAATGAGTTTATGTTCTTAATCGCTAGTTTCAAGTCTTCTTCAACACAGCATGATGTTCACTTAGTAAATGATGGTCCCGTTTATTTTCTAACAGCCGATAAAGCAAGGGATGCTTTAGGACCTGTCAATCAGGAAAGAGGATTAGCTAAGCTAACCATGCTAACACTGTGGACATTAAAATAGACCTGAGTTTTTTTCTTTTTTTAAAGAAAGTTAGCCAATTATTAGCTTATTATCAACATGATCCAAACTACTTCATAGGAACTATAAAAACTATTAATAAAATGTACAATGGGATCTGAGAATAAACTAGTAAACCAACTAAAGAGTGAAAAGGCCTTTATTATGATTGGTTGCAGGTGAAGGTAATGTAACATTAGAGCTAACAGAAAGTAAAGAGACATGCTCTTTGTACAACCAATGTACTCATATTACATTGAGCAGGGAGAGAGTAGGTTAGTGAGGAAATTGGTTCCTCAGTTAATGTGGTCCTCTGTAAATAATTTGATCTCCTTTTTGGATAATACATTTTTCCATCCTTGCATCTTGTTCTTGCATCGCTCCTCCCATCCGTGTTAGGAGGAGCTAAGAAGAGTGGTGAGACATCTTAGCCAAATGTAGGGAAATTCCCCAAGTATGGTGTACAGAGAGGATGGGAACGAGGAGAAGCAGAGACCGAATGAAAAAGGGAGGAAAGAGGCTTTTAAAATAATGATCCTGACCAGAGTAAGAATGGCTGCAGAGGCCACTGAGTCCACTTACATCACTCAAGGCCGGTTACACAAGCAGCAGCAGCACACGGCACTGTGACAACTCCCCCTCTCCATCCAATCAGCCGCATTCAGCAGCACCACGGTCTGCGTTAGCCATTCATCACAGCCACAGATGATTTACCTTTCAGTGTTTATTGTCCAGGTGTGTGTGGGAAAATAGTCATATTTAAAAAAGAGTGCAACCAATCCATTCTCATTCATTTCTTTTATATTTTTTATTTTAGTGACAGTATAGTTTGTATAGACAGTAGTTTGTGTAGTTAGCCTGATGAGAGGGTCAGACTGACAAATGACACATGGGGGGGGGGGATTTGGTTGATCGGATTAAACCCAGCATCTGCAAGTAGTAGTGTTTTCGGAGGGAGACGCTAACCAATAAAAGCACACGCTACCACATGTAAAAGACTTAAGCTACTGAAGACATGGACTCTGAAAGACTTGTTTTCCTACAACACAACTTTTGTAACTACACAAAAAAACAGACTGTTCAGCTAACGTTGTGTCACACATAATTACATATTTTAGTGGGTGTTGAAACAGCGCCAGGGGGGTGCAGGGGCTGCGTTGGTAGGTGGGGTGCAGGGGCTGCGTTGGTAGGGGTCATGAACCGTGTTGGTGGGGGACAGGGGCTGCGTTGGTAGGTGGGGTGCAGGGGCTGCGTTGGTAGGGGTCAGGGACCGTGTTGGTGGGGGACAGGGGCTGCGTTGGTAGGGGTCAGGGACCGTGTCTGTGGGGGACAGGGACCGTGTTGGTGGTGGACAGGGGCTGCGTTGGTAGGGGTCAGGGACCGTGTCTGTGGGGGACAGGGACCGTGTTGGTGGGGGACAGGGGCTGCGTTGGTAGGTGTCAGGGACCGTGTTGGTGGGGGACAAGGGCTGCGTTGGTGGTTTGGGTGCAGAGGCTGTGTTGTTGGGGGTCAGGTGCTTCATTGGTGGGTGGGGGCCTGGTGCTGCGTTGGTGGATGACATGGTTATGTAGGAAGTGCAATACCAACTGAATTTTACTTTTCAAACTCCGTTTCATGCAGAAACCTTGAGTGGTGAGGGAAGCCTTCCTTATAGGGAGAAACCTCTGAAAGACTCAGTCTCTTGGGAGATGGTGTCTGACGGTGCCGGTTGGGGGTACGATGAACAGTGGAATAGCAGGGGTGTAGTAGGGCATGGCAGGGCACTGAGCAAGAACACGGAAAAAGCTTAAACCATGGGTTAGGTGCGACCCTAATCTAATGAAAACTGCTGGACGAGAAAATATATGGACTCTGGGGAATAAGTTCCCCACACTGAAGTTAGAAACAAGTTTTTCTGGGACATGGAGTCACACAGATGGAGAGAGAGAAGAGAGAGGAGCTCAGTGTGTCAGAGGAAGTCCCCAGGCAGTTTAAAACTATTACACCATAACAAGAGCTGGTGCGAGGAAAACCTTAGCCAGTTCTTCTGGGTCGGTTGATGAGTCTGACAACTATAAAGAGAAGCAGAGAAGTAAAGTGGTGCCGTGTCTGTAGCTATACACCCTCACCCGCCGGTCTAGGTGAACAAAGAGGAGAGTTTTATGTTTACTATTAAATGTGGTGACGGTGTCTGCCCCAGATCCCAGACTGGGATTCCCAGCTGGTTCCACAGTAGAGGAGCGTGATAGCTGAAGGCTCTGGTCCCCAGACCCAGACCGGGAGTTGGTTCCACAGTAGAGGAGCCTGATAGCTAAAGGCCCTGGTCCCCGGACCCAGACTGGGAGCTGGTCCACAGAAGAGGTGCCTGATAGCTGAAGGCTCTTGTCCCCGGACCCAGACTAGGAGCCAGTCCACAGTAGAGAAGCCTGAGAGCTGAAGGCTGTGGTCCCCGGACCCAGACTGGGAGCTGGTCCACGGTAGAGGAGCCTTATAACTGAAGGCTCTGGCTCCCATTCTACTTTTGGAGACTCTAGGAACCACAAAGGTCTCTGCATGCTGGGGGCGCAATGCTCTAGTGGGACAAGAAGTTACTACGAGCTTTCATCAGCATAACATATCAATACAATGCATGCTGAACATATCAGCAGCATGGTGATTGTCAACATTTACAGTTCTTTTTTCTGACTGCTTAAACCCTAACCATGAATGTCATAGCACCATTTTTAAAACTATTAATGCTTACAGCAAAACCACTCACTGAGTTTGCGGAACTAAAAGTCCAAACACTGCTTTGCACTCAGTTTGCAATTTTGTAACACACACTTTGCCAAACTGCGGGTACAATCCACTGCACAGCACTCTTTTTACGGAACTGTAAACAACTCCCTGCTTTACACTCATTTACCAATGACCAACACGCCTAGCAGAACTATACACATGTATGGCTATTATTTACACCGTTTGGCCAATTGACTGGCACACTGTCACATGTGAAAACTGGTTTAGATAATTAGGCCACATTGCAATCAGCCTAAGCACTGCAAATAAGCCACAGGTGAGCTGTCCGTGTGGAATACAATGGAGGGAGCAAGAAGAGCAAGAAGAGTGAGAATTAGAGGAGGCCGAGGAAGAGTACCCAGAGGTGAAGAAGCAGGAGGGAGAGGACAACAAGGACAAGGAGGTGACGTTAGACAAAGAGGAGGATGAGGATGGGATGGAGGGAGGATACGAAAAGTAAGAAATAGAATTACTCATGACATCAGAGCTACAATATGGACCATATATTCAACCATGGAATGACCCTGAGGGGTCAGCCTAACTTGAGCCGCTACACTGTATCAAGCATCATAAGGTCATTTCAAAATGAGAATGAGTTAGTACAGTCACTTTGCACTAAGGTTTGTAGCACTGCAATACTCTAATGAGAAACAACAATGGCATACATGTAAAAATACGTAAACTGTCTATGCACTGGTAAGCTATAGTAGACAGTGGTACTGAATCTGGAATTGCATACTGGAGTGCTGTGCACGGGCCTGCTGTGCTGCATTTGGGTACTCTTGTCCAGAGAGTGATGGTGCTAGAGGCAGATGCCACGGATCATGAGCTGCTTTATGTGGATGAGGCAGGTTTTAACCTCACTGAAACAAGGACACGTGGCCGGAACATTATTGGACACTGTCCCATAACCAATGTCCCAGGACATCATGGTGGCAACATAACTATGTGTGCAGCTATAAGTTAAAATGGTGTTGTTTACCATCATGCAACTCCAGGCAATGTACACATCATTACATTCCTGGACACCCCACGTGACTGTTGGGAGATGCATTAATTTGTGGACCCAAATGCAGAGAGGAAGCAAGCTTGAGAGTTTTAATAAAAGAAAATACAAAGTTCAAACAAACAAAGGAAAGTACTGAGATGGGCAGGCAAAAAACTAAATCCAGAGATCAAAAAACAAGCACAGGAGTACGAAAGAAAAAGCCAAACAAACCAGAAATAGAGAACAATAATTAATGTAGGAAGCAAGGACCCAGAGACGAACTGACACAGGGAGACATGACACTACAATGATCTGACACAAGACAAGGGAAGCACAAAGACTAAATCCAGAGAGTAACGAGGTAACAAGAGGCAGGTGACAAGAGGGCCCGGAAACAGGTGGAAAACATCAGGTGATCACAAAAGCGGGAAAACACAGGAAGTAAAACTGAAGACAAGACGAGACAGAGACCAGACTTCAAAATAAAACAGGAAACAGAACATATACAGGACAAGACCAAAAATACCATACATCAAACGCAAGACATGACTGAACCAGGCTAAGAAATAAAGACAGGAAAACAGACTGCCACAATAAAATAAGACAAAAACCATAACAATGACATGCTCACCAAGGTTCAGGGACCAGAGCCGACCAGGTAGGTCATTATATGGGACAATGTTAGTTTCCATAGGGCTCCTTTGGTCCGCAAACGGTTTACACATCACCCACTCTTCACTGTACTTTCCACTGTTGTATCCAAATGAAGAGTTTTTCTCTGCCCGGCGCTAGAAGGTCTACGAGGTTCATCGTCATCAGCGCACAGCCCTTTACAGCCAACAGATGACACATGTGGAGATATTGACCAGGAATCACGTCAGGCTGGATACGGCATTCCAGAAGATATTTTCCCCGGTGCCTTGAACTAGAGAACATCGCGTGTGACTTTGTGGCCGGACCCAGAGAGACGACACAATGTAGACAGATTTTTTTTTTATGTATGTAGATAAACACCAATAATTGAAGTTTGGATCCCTGTATTTTTACAGAACTATGAAAAAGTATGACCTCAGACTGACATAGCCTACCTTGTGCACAAGCCGAGTGTGTTTTTTATTCATGCCATCGCTGTGTCGTTGCCGCATTTTGTGCTTATTAATGCGATGGCTTGCATTAACTGTTTATTATGAAAATACCATTTTACAAAGGTTTGAAGAGTTAACCAAGGTTTGTAGGCTTTTGCAAGAGAACTACAATGTTTTGCTGACTGTGTGTAGAGTTTTGCAAAAATAGCCAGTGGTTACAAAAAATGTGCCTAAGTCATCAGAAAATCTTGTAACACATGTTCCTATAATATGCAACTTACCAATGTTGTAGTTTAGTTAAGAAGCTCAAAGCACCTGCATCTCCCGCTATTAGCATCTCTATTATCATAACGTTAGTTTCCTTTAAGAACGATGAATAGATTACCAACGCCTGCTGGTATGAAGAGGGAATTCCTTGCACGTATGCACAGAATGGACGTGGTACTGGCTGTTGGCCGTAGTCTCCGATGTGTTCCAGTG
This sequence comes from Etheostoma cragini, assembly GCF_013103735.1. Taxonomy (NCBI): domain Eukaryota; kingdom Metazoa; phylum Chordata; class Actinopteri; order Perciformes; family Percidae; genus Etheostoma; species Etheostoma cragini. The sequence goes on along the minus strand of NC_048428.1, from coordinate 1,219,128 downwards.
CTCGTTTTTGGCCAAGACAAAGATGACGACAGTCAACGTGACGCAACGCCACAGTCGCCTTTCGTTACCACTAGTTCTTGGCCATCGGGGTCTTAAGACACTTTAGCATTGGCTTCAATTTTCAGATCTGAAAATGTATGCTCGCTTTGGACAGAGACAGGCGTGTTCTCCACCAATAAACAACCGCCACATGGTGATTCAATCACTTTTATGAAGAATAATGGATTGCAGTCCACTTTGTGAAATAAGGCATTTCCAAGGTGTGAAAAGACAACAAAAAACTCTTTCACATGTGTTGTGTGCGTATGTGTGTGTGAACCCTGATCTGTCCGGAATTGCAATATAATGTCTGATAAACGGCCGTCTTTATTAGAAACCATTAATAAGGCGGAATGTCTCTCACCTCCCATCCTCTTAAAGACAATGTGTGTCAACATGAACAATTACCAGGCTGATAAAACACATGCCGCCCTGTCTACTTCATCGCCAGGGCTCTGATAGATTACAGAGGACATTTATTTAGCTGCAGAGGAGCCCAGATTAATCCTTTAATATATCTGTTGGCCTGGGATCTCAACAGAGGGACTCTCACTGGGTGCGGGATGGCTTTCACAAGTCTATATATAGTGAAGGCTATTTCTAAGTGCTACCGGGTCTGATTTCACGTGAATTTAGACAAAGTGATTTACAACATGCAGATACTCCTTCAGCTTAGACTCCTGCAGCAGCTGGTCGCTCCTGGTCCATCCAAAGACTAGGTGGGAGTCAGGAGGATCTTCCGCATCGTCCAGGAGGACCTGTACTTTGACTTCGGTCTCCCTGCATGTGCAGGCAGACGGGGAGAAGCTGCAGGTTGCGGCTGCAGGAACTGGACCTAACGGCCTGCTTCCTGGGAGCCAACGGCGACACCAGGCTGCTGGAGGCCCAGGCCGTACTGCTCGGCCCACTGGAGGCACAGGAGAACCAGAAGCAGGACCGAGCCAGGCAGTGTCAGACCCTGCTGCAGTAAAATGAGAGGTTTTCTCAAATCTATACAATCCTACCAGGAAATACACATGCCAGAACTGCTACAACTTGTACACCACGTCATTCACAGACAAAGGAAGTACTGGACGCCACTAATATCAATATTAGGAAGAGGTTATCAAAATGCAGTCATGTTGTCAGCTTCCTGACTTTTGAATTGGTCTGCGTAACTGGGTCATTAAATACAATATGATTTAAAGCATATTTAAATCTAACTGGAAACAAAAAGATTAGCCGATAGTCTCCATCTCTGCCTCATGCAGAAGTTAATCAGATCAGTTGCACATCTTTTCTGGTTTCTGAATATTAAAACTGTAGTGAATGGGAAAGGGCATGCTGGTAGCTGTCAGATCACACATCTTTTCTATCTGATGTGGTCTGAGTTTTATGCTTGTGTGATCTTGCTGTAATTAATATTTGTAAATCATCTCTTTGCTTCTAGACTTATTTTGATATTTTGCTTATTTCACTATGCATTTACGATTTTATTAATGTTTTATTTTGACACTGATAATGTGTGAGCTGACGTTTATGAGGATGCAATAACTACACTATGATCACAGTATTTCTAGGATCCAATCATAATACAGGAAAGGTCCCCGGTGTCACTGTGACTGGGACTAACAAGACAGACGTGTTCTAACCTGAAAGACTACAACTCTGGATCCCCTCGCTTAGTGACTGTGGATAAGAGAACGGTCTAAATTGGTCTAGTTTGCAAAGGGTTCTCTTTTATTCTGCCTGTCTGTTCCTCAGGGTTCATTCTCGTCGAAGCGGTCCTGGCGGTGCATCTCTTACCTTTGCAGAGTGTGTTCTCCTGTCCTCTGCTGAGCAACTACACCAACACACTCTCATTATGCCTTCAGAGGACAGCAAACAGGGAGACAGACAAAGAGCCCCAGCTGCCGGCCCATTATTATTAAAACCTTGCTGTTTACTCTGGAGTATTGGCCACTGTTCTTCATCCACCAAAAATTAATGAGATCCTTTCTGCTAACATTGACACTTTGAGCGTAGTGAGCAGAGAAGCGGGGCGACTCCAAAAGCCTTTGATGAGCTAATAAGCTTTTAGTTACATAGTATCTCTTCATTTAAGAGCGCACACGGTGTCTGCGTAGGCTCACTGTCCACAGAAGACACAGCAGAGGAGGAGAAACAAACAGTAATCCTCTTCAGCGTCCCGCTTTCGCTATCATATGCAGAGTTTTATTCTTCCTCTTGCTGTGTTGTCGTGCATCTTACATGATATTGAAAAATTGTTTGGGCTCCTGAAAGCGAAATAAGAGCTGATCGCAGTCACACGCCGTGCTTCCCTTGAAGATTATTGTCTTGCTTTTTACTGTGTTTGCAACTGCGGCAGGCCCTCTACTGTAAAATCATGCAATATATTTGCAAAAATATTCATTCACCGACCAGGCTTAAGACATTGCCGTGTCAATGAGCAGCAATTGCTTGCTTACTCCAAATGGATTGTGCCAGCTAGATATCCCACTTGAGCATTTCTTCTTTTCTTTTCTTTTTCACTCCATTTTTTTTTTTTTCTTGTGCATTGCAGGTGAAGCAGAATCAGAGAGCATTACCTCCAGCACTTAACAGCTTGTCTGGAAATAGGCTATTTAGTTTCAAAGTGAAAACAAGTCGAGGTTTCCCGGGAGGAGGAAGAAAAAAAATAGTGTCCCTGATGGTTTCTGGGGAAAACAGAATCTGAGAGAGAAAACCATGTTATTGAATGCATTATCATATCCACAACAGAGCCAGTGGCGGCAAGGCCATGCTGATAAAAGCAGTGCAGGAAGCATGTTCCGAAGGTGCTGCGAAGCTCCCATCAGCTGAAAACCTGCTGATTGCTGACTGAAGACGTCACTTTGTGACGATTTCCAAACGAAGCGCTGATGTGAGGCGGACGATAACTCTGCAAACTCCAGTTACATCAGTATTGGAAACACAAGCTGTCGTAACTCCAGTCGGCTCCTGCTATCCATTCTGTCACCTGCTCTGTGTATTAACTGTTCTGTCACTTCAGACCCCCCCCTCGTTGCCCTGCCTTCTCCATCACATGACCTTCCCTGCCCACATGCTCACCTGCTTCCCATGTCCCTAATCAGCCATGTCCACTCCCTGCCAGAACGTCTAGTTTGCTGCCCTAGCTTTCCAGCTTTTGGCTGCGGCTGAATAGTCAATTACCTCCTCTGTCCTGTCCTAATCACTTTTCCTTCGACCTCAATGGAAAATGTCATAAGTGGAAGGGAAGATGATAATTCATAAGGATTCAGGAATAGAGACAGCGGTGCCCGCGGCAAATCGGGCTGCACTTACAGTCTGCTCTGTAATGATGTGACGGCGGATGTCATTGATTTGGCTTTGCCACTGTGTAAGTACTATGGTCCATGATGGACTACTAAAAGTGCATAATACTTCATACAGAGCATCCCTACCGTGTTGTTTAACCCTCATGTTGTCCTCGGGTCAAATTGACCCGTTTTCCTATAATAGTGTTCTTTTTAATTCCCCAAAATAACATGATCGATTCCACACAACGCTCTTTGGCAAGTACAAATCTCTACTTTCATTCATTTTGGGGCGTCTTATTTTATTTTATAGCATTTGAAAAACAAATTTAAATGGTTTTGAAATAGTATTGAGTAGAGGTTGACATATTCCAGTCCGTGGTTATCCATCAAAGACAATTTTTGTCTAAATAATTCCTAATTTCTGCTTTTCTAGCTCAAACATTAGGTATAATTTCCTATAAATGAGGTTTATTGAATAACTTTAAAGTTAATGTTAATAAGTTAGTGTTACGTAGTGTTGAAGACGTCAAAAAAAAGTGACAAACATTGAAGAAAAAGCATCAAAAGTGTTAAAAAAGGGACAAAACGTAAGAAAAAGTTAATTTTCAATGTTGACGTGTAGACAACACAAGGGTTAATGCAGGCTATATAAAGGTGCACAACCCAGTAGAAAAATACCATTTTATTTTCAATCTTAAATTATGTGTATTCATGTGGATCATCATGTGGAGTTGTAAAGCACTGAGCTGCATTTCTTGTATAAAATAATGTTATATTTTATTTAGAGATATTTAGAGATCTGCATCTGCATGGTGTGCTGTTGTTAATGTTGTGATTATGAACGGCTGAATCGTGATGCATCGCTTTAAATGTTGCTGCCACAATGAATTATGGGACAGCATTATGTGCTTTACTTTGGTAAAAGATGGTCCAGTGGATCCTATGCTCAAGGAGATAAGAAAGGAAGCAGTGGAGCATCTTTCCTTATCACGCGGACAATGCCTCTGGCTCTTATGCCGGCTGCTGCTTAGATACCTCAGCTCCATTAGGGACCTTTCTGGGCAAAAGGACTGCTGCGGTCGAGAAGTCCAAGAATGACATCCTGAGTCCTTTACTAACCACGTTTCCTCAACCCTGATAGTAAACGCCATGAGGTCAAGGAAAGCTGTGAAGAAGAATTGGGAAAAGAGGAGAGTCTGACCGTCCTTACACTCAGCAGCAATCATGTGATGGTTGTTGCTATTGACGTGGGTCTGCGGGTCTAACTCCACTGTTCTGAAGGTGGACTCCAGAAAGGCATGGGGACACCTGTGTGGACACTCGTGAAACGGTGACGTCATTCAATCTATTGATCTGTTTACACGGATACGATTTTGTGTGTGGTGCGATCGATTGTTTACCTCATGTATTTCAATGGGAAGCATCACGACTATGGTAGCGAGTAGTGGGGAGATTGGTCCGGGGGGTCAACACAGGACTTTCACCCCGGAAACTGGAGATCGTGTCCTGCGTGTTGCAGGTCTTTGCTGCGTTCTTCTTCTCCCAACCACAACCGTCCCGTTGCTGTGGCGCATCCCGCGTGTGGCGGTCCGTCCCGTTGCTGTCACCGGCGTGTAGTGTTTCATTTCCCTGTTGTTGCGTCCCCTGGAGACCGCAGATCGTGTCCTGGCGCCCGTGGTGACCATGAAGAAGCAAAGGGTTTCCCTGTTGACGCATCTCACTGCCGTGAGACCGGGTTGTTCATGCAGGCTCTACAAACATGGACAACCCAGTGGAAAATATTACTTCATCACCATTTGTTATCCCATCTTATTCTGCATTAATTATGTTCATGTAAAAACACTCACTGCACGTCATTGGGTTATCTTGTGTAAAGGGTGTTCTGCATTAAAGTTTGTTATCATTATTGGTTGCCGAGAAACATTAATACCTGACAATGGATATCTCGTCGGGTATTGACCTTACTCATATGTCCTGTACTGCCTGCTGCAGTTACTACTACCAGAACATCCACAGTTTATAGTGTGTGTGTGTGAGAGAGAGAGGTAGAAAGAGAGAGAGAGAGAGACAAGGCCCGTGCTCTTCTCTTGGTGTGTGTTTAAGTGGAGAAGTTACCCCTCACTCGTTAATTTCCCCCCCCTCCCGATTAGCATATTGATGACAGTCAGGAGAGGGTTACACATGTGACCACCCCAGACTGCTGCACAGACACAGAGCCTTGGGCATGGTCCTGACTCTGTGAGAGACAGAGAGAGAGAGAGAGAGAGAGAGAGAGAGAGAGAGAGAGAGAGAGAGAGAGAGAGAGAGAGAGACTTGATGTAGTGGTGTTAATTTGTATCACTGCACAGACGTGTGCCTCTGTGTAGTGCAAACTGAGAGACATGGGAGTAGTTGTGCGTTTTTATGGAAATTGCCTTCATGCTAGGATGCCAAGTTGATCTCAGGCACAACATGCCACTGAGGCTCTGTGGAAATGCAATCAGTCAGCTCCGACAGGGGTCCCCCTATTCATTTGAAACTGAAAATCTCAAAATTGGCCAAAGGAAATTGGGTAAGACCAAGCTTGTCAAAAGCATCAGCATTGATTTGCTTTACAAAAAACAACAAGACTGCAGCAAGCTAAAAAAAATCAGACAAGAGCATTTTGACAATGAGAAGTAGGCTAACTAAATACACAAAAACACACACCTTAAAACTGTTGAAAAACAAGCAATTACCAAGGAGCTGTGCAGAGAACATACTTTAAAATTGACATCAGGAAGCTGAGCTTCAGGAGAGCAGAGTGCAGTCGTAATGATCCGAGAGCAACAAGGTCAAAAGAAAATGATTGGTTTGATGCAACCTCCACTACTGACACCACAACTACAAATGTGTCTCCATTAATCAACTGATATGATGTATGAGTCAGTTGTAGTGACAAACCCAAAAAGAACTATCCCCAACTCTGTGGGCTTCCCCCCTTTTAACTCATGATTTGGTTCATCTCTCCAGAAGCAGCTGTTTAAAGTGGAACAAAGCTGATAAAGCCAGTGGACTCAGTCAGAGACTGCTGTAGAACTCCCCTGGGCACTACTCTTCTTCTGTAGTATAAATTCACTCAGTGGTGGAAGTGCAAGTAATATTAATATTTTGAAAATGAGGCAGGCATCTAGATAATGTAAGAAACTGTCAACATTGACTCAGTTGTATTTAGTAGTGATATGGCAGTGATGATAGCTGATAGGGTTTTGCTTAGAAACGGTTGAAGAGTTGGGACCAGCTTATGAAACAATATGATATGATGAAAAGCCGTTTGTTGAATTCAGGTAGTTGATGAAGAAGTGCAACAGATGGGTTGGAAGAATGGATTCAACTGGCCTCATCCTGATGACCTCCTCTTCTACTACAAAACAGATGTGCCTTCTTCTTCTTTTTCACCCTCGGATGTTTGTTTTCTTCCGGTTTGGCGCCAGCGGCACGATGCTCGCTGAGAGTTCTCTAGACCATGACCTGTCATTACTCAGACTTTGTGCCCGTGAGCTGGTGGGGTAAAGACCGTCTCACGTACAGCTGCTCCGGGTCAGCCTGGTCTCACAGAATCCTGTGAAACGATGAGGAACTGTCAGGTCCTCATGTAACGTTTCCTAAAGTCGCTTTCTTCTTTTCCTAAACCCATCCGTCCCGTTCTTCACGCGGGTCATGGGGCCTTTCCCCCCTTCATGACCTTTTCCTTACCTTAAGGGGCCGTGGTTATTCCACAGAAGTCTTCCGTGGACCCATCAAGCCCAATCTGCCACCGATTTTGAGTGGAGGGGCTGTGTTCATTCCACTGAGTTGTGTGAGATCTGGTTGTCCAGGTGATGCTAGAGAAGTTCTTGTTGCAGGGCATGTGCTAAAGGGACTTGAGTCTCTTTTTCGTCGTCCTCTCTCTCTTGATCTACTTTCTCCTTTTCCTCTCTTCAGTTTGTCTCCACCTGTCAGAGAGGGAGTTTTGCTTCCTGTGAAAGGAACATCAGGGCGCACACACAGCACTATTAAGGATCACGATCAGCTTATGAATAAACAACAACAACAACAACAACAAATAGATGGGAGGAGAAAACCAGAGAAGGGAGAAAACAACAGACATTGGGTGAGGAGCATAATAATTCTGTGATTTATTCTCAGTGAACTACCGCAGTCATAGCATAATTAAACATGAAAGCTAAATTTATCATGGTGCGCTCGGCCTCATTAATTTAAAACTGAGACATTCAGAGAGGAGGCCTTTCCTAATCCACACACTGTTTCTCTTGTTTCCTTTCCCCTCCTCTGCTATCCCTCCATCCCCTCCCATTACAGAGCATTAAAATGTATATTACCCTCAGAGCTCCATCATCATAAACCACAGGGCCCCCAGAGGGGGACAGAGGGGAGGGGTGAGAAAAGCTGGATGAAATCCTCAGAGGGAGAAAGAGAGAGAGGGAAAACATAAAGAGAGGGAGGGTTAGTTAGGCGCATTACGGATAAGAAAAGCTCTCATTAAGATGAAGCTGTCTTTGCCCCATGTCCTGCATGATAGCCACCTATTTGTTGCCTAATAGCTCCAGCCACTGTAGACTTGTGAGATCCATCTCCTATAATGAGAGGTAGCAAGGGTGACGTATCTCCCACCCAGAATGCCGAGTGCCTCTGCGTCATTAACAATCACCCCAACATCCACTAATTGGCCGCTGTGTATTTTTCTTCTCTCTTCCCTGCTCCTTGTCTCCTTCCGTTTTGCAACCTTTTCACCCGCAGACAAACAAACTTGTCACCGGTTTGATTTGTTTATGAGTTCTATTTGTTATACTCGCTTCCTTAAACTGTAAATCAAGGGAGCAGCGTAGCATGGGGAGCTAATAACCCGCCTTGTACATCTGCCTTCATAAATTATGCAGCAAGTCGCGCGGCAGCTTGTTGTCTGTCAGGCAGGCTGCTCCAGTCCTGTCAGCGCCCACCACATCACTAAAAGTTGGAAAAATGCTTCTCTGAGCAGCGTGGAACCTGGATCGGTATGAAGGGTGGGTGGAACTGTCAGTAGTCACTTTTTAACTCTTAAAAGAAGTTCATTCAAACTGGCAATTAAAAAAAACTTCTGACTAATGAGCAACTGTGTGCAACTTGCCTCTTTGAATCCGTGATCGCTCAAATTGAATGAGTGTTGGTTTGGGGCATGGAGGAGAAGAAACCTCACTGCTTCTGTAATGCCAATTAGGTAACAACAAGCTTTTGTTAGCATTCTGTTACAACAAAGCAGAAAGATATGTAATGATTTAAGTTCGAGACCTTTGAAACAGCAGAAGTTGCTCACGAGAACGTAGAAATAAAATAAAGAAGGACCCGTATTTAAGTTGTTAATAAATTATTAACCACTAAAGCTAACTAACTAATAAAACCAAGAACAATTAAATTGATAATCGGTCCAAAATAGTGCAAGTAAATTCAAAATGGCTGACTTCCTGTTGGGTAGGGTATGGCTCCAAGAGGCTTTGTTGTAAATCTGGACATGATGCATATGCATATTTTAAATGAATAAGATAAATGAGTTTGGATTTTGTTGTTATTACCGTGGGAAAGTACTGGAAAAAGGTACTGCTTGCTTCTGGTGTTGATTTTCAGGTTGAGGTATCGGTGACGGTCAAAATGTGAACGGTACCCAACACTACTCGCCACTTTGAAATGGTTGGTGTGTCAGTTATCATCTGGAGAGGTTAGTTATACAGGAGACACGCCTGTAATTTAAGTGTGTAAACCTTTTACAGCGCTCGCTTTTCATTTTGTTACACAACAAATAATCGATGACCTTTTACCGACCCATGGGGGACTCCACCGGTCAGATTCATTCACACATGTTGATTTGACCCACTGGGACTGATTGTTGACGGTCACCTTCAAAGCTTCTCAACCATTTTCCATTTTTTTAATATGTCAAGGTCTATGGTTTCGAATGCTATTAAATGTATGATAACAGGTTATTTATTGTAATAACTCCATCAATGCCATATGTTGTTCTGTTTGTTTGTTCATGTATGCTTCTCATTGAAACGACCCAACCTCGCATTATTCTTTCTCCAATATCTTAGAGACACATTTTGAATAAACAGTTACATATGTACGTGATTAATATAGTCAATTTGCATTTTCCTACATCTATACTTCTATTTTCTTTTATTCTCCGTACAATCTTTATCCTTCTTAAAGTCCTCATCATCCAAAACTGGCAAATGGTCAATGATTTCATTCATTAGTAATCAACTTTAGATTTTCTTTTAAACACATTGTCTGTCAAAGTAACAGTCAAAGTATTCCTAGAAGAGTTACATTATTTAACTTGTTTAGTGAACAAAAGCTACAATACATATTAGACAAATTATTATTTTATGTTTATCCAGTATTTCATGTGACCTAAAACATGTCTGTGTAGGGACCTATATGCAAGTGGAATAAAAAGGTATTGCTCTATGCATCTTCCTACAACCCCCCCCCCCCCCCCCCACACACACACACACACACACACACATACACACACACACACACACACACGCACACACCTATTGTTGTGATGAGCTGGTCCAGTCCTCCCCCCGTTAGCCCTGACCACAGTCAGGATGGACAGTTATTGCCCTGGCGGTCTGGGGTTCTTCTAGGCCAGTTTCATTAGATAGACTCCTATCAGGCCCCTGAGACTCTCAGGCCAAATAAATCCAATCTGCCCCCCCCCCTCCCCCTCCCCTGCAGCTAATCACCCTCCCATTCACAGTTAGAAGGAAAAGTGCATCACACCTCATCTTTCTCTTATCAAATAAAAGCCCATTTTTTTCATAGTTTCTATCTAAATTTGATTTAATTCTTGGTAACTATTATTAAAAATGACAGCAAATCATTAACATTCTTGATTAATTCACAATAGTCCACCCATGATCCAAAATGCATGTGGATGTATCAAAATTTGATATCATATTACATGTTACATTACATTAAATGTGTTTAACTTGACGCTTTTATCCAAAGTAACAATGAGCACATTCATCCATATGGACAAACCCCAAAAAACGCAAGAATCAAGCAAGTGCATCCAGCTCATCAAATGTGTCACTCTTAGTGTTTCATGATGTTCTCTGGTCTAAATACACATGTGGCCACACACACCCAGTTGCAACTTTGAGATCCACCTTTACAATGTAACAACTGCACCATTTGTTTGTTTTAATCTTCATTAATTTTATTCATTCTGCAATGTTTTTTGACCAAACAAATACATCTGACAGCCGGCGTCTAGCTACCCAACATTAGATCAACCAGCAGTGTCTAATATCATCTGAGCATTTGAAGTGGTCCATTCTCATTTGAAAGCCGTGTACAGTTGTTTGAACTGTCACATTTGGCATCAGGCATTTACTTCTACACTGCAGAACTGATGTTCTGATGACTCAGGCTCGTTGTACACGTTCAAATCTTTATTTCCTGATTGGCTGACAGAGCTGACACAGGGACCACGCAGCCAGGGGAAAGCACAAAGCAATGTGTCCAAAAGCAGCTCGGCTCTAAGCGAGCCTTGGGCCAGTTAGTTTCATCATCGCCCTCCCACTCCTTTGTTTTCCTCTCTCGGCCTCTGCTCTCCAGCAGCGATGGACAGTCTGTCCGCTTTGCAGTCTTCATTAGTGCTGCTGGCCTGCCAAGCAGCAGAAGGGACAAATGGCTATTTAAGATACTGCACCCTTCTCCCTCCTCCCACGTCCACCTCCCTCCTCCTCCTCCATCCAAAACTTCTCCTTTTGCTCCAACCGCTCTAAACTCCCTATTCCTCCTCCTCCTCCTCCTCCTCCTCCTCCATGTGGCTGCCAACCATCCAGCCCTTCTGCTCCTGCTGTGATGGGGATCAGCGGGATTGTGCTCAGCAGAACATCGTGCTGTTCTGACCAGTCAGGCATGGGGGAACCACACTGAACAAAGAATCAAATATCAGAACACAAGTACGAACATAAGAGCTACAAGTAAAACAGCAAATGAAAAAGTATACCCTTTAAACATGTGCATGCATACAGTGTCCAAAATGGACATTTTTGGATGTGATAATGAACAAAAGATGTAGTGTGTGTGTGTGTGTGTGCGTGTGCGTGTGCACCATTTGATCGCCAGCAGTGGGGGCTCCTGGATTAACACACACCTGGAGATCTGGGAGGCCTTTGAACAGCTCAGTGAAAGTGATGGTCACACTGAGAGACATGGCTCTCAGGGACACTCACATACTAGTTATTGTCCAAGTCGTAAGGCCTTCCAATGTTTGCATCCACATCCTCACCAGTCTAGTTAATGTCATGTAAGAATTTTACTTGGTACTGTTGTATAGAGGCTTCACAGTTGCTTCTTAAACATGGACCAGTGTTGCAAAGTCCTCTGGTTTGTGGTCACATGAACAGAGCATGCATTGACTGTGTATTCAAGCACGCTGAATTAAAGTGCTCCCTTTGTATATCTAAAGGTGCATTTTATTAGATTTAGCTTTCCATTTATATCCTAAATGTCCCCCTCTCAGTGGAGACCTGTCTCTATCCATCTGTGTCCACTTCCTCCCGCCCCCCCCTTCTCCTCTCCAGCCTTCCATCCTTATTCATCAAAGGCGATACACGTCGTCCGCGGTTCCCACCACCGCCAACACCTCCATCCCCCACCTGTGCTGTGCAATAAGTAATGCGATCGTGTTAACCCCCACAGTGTGTGTCTACGTGGGTGAGTCATGCTGGGTTCGTGTCATCGCCACCCCCCTTCAGTCTGCCTGCAGGCCAGCGCTGCCCTTTGCACCGCAGGTGAGCTGTCACTGCTTATCGGAGCTGCCTGACACTCTGGCCTGCCAAGAATACTCTCAACTCCACTGTCTGCAACTGATACACACACACACACACACACACACACCTGCCTGTACTAATAAAATGGAAATGGCCCAGACACATATGGGACATTTTATTTTTATGACTTTTCTTTCTTCAGTTTCCAAAGATATATGTACATGTATATAAATTATATTTTGTGCAAATGTTTCTCAATCTATGTACTAATGGATAGTCAAGAGTGTGCTATTCGGTAACTGTAACGGTTAAAAGTTAATTCATGACCTCAGACATGTTTTTCGACAAGGAATCCAAACTACCAATCTTCTTCTGGACCCCCACCGTATCACCGTCTTCATCACCAGCAGGAGGATGCTCAGTCGTAGCTATTCATTGCACTTTAAGGACTCATATATTGGCATAAGCATTTGATCATCATTATCATTTGCGGGCAGTGAATTCTTGTAATCATGAGATCTTTCATCTCATGTACATAAAGGAATTGTTTAAGTTAATGCGCATCCAAGTGTAAACCCCTCTTCTCTACATACCGTGTTATTTTGATGTTATTGGGATTTATCCTATTATCATTTACTGTTGCAACATCCCAATTTGGTAATCATTGCATTTCATTGTTAACTGAACTTTGTAATTATTTGAGCGACCCCCAGTGTTACACTGCAGATAAACTTCCCTCTAACCTAATAAATTGGGACTGAATGACAGGCTTTCAGATGCACACGAGAGACAAACCCCAGGATGTTTTCCTTGGCTGAAATGCCTCCTACTGTATAATCAAGACGAAGGCAAGAGTCCACCCTTCAAAGAGCAAAGCGATCACAGCTCCCCTTAAGGCCTGTTATGGCTATAGGTCAGCAGTCCAGCTCAGTTCCCGACAACAGCAAATACATGCCTTTATTTTGTTGACTGAGAGGTCTGTGTGTATGTGTGCGTGTGTGTGTGAGAGAGAGAGGTTGGGGAGGGGTGAGAGAGAAGTCCGGAGAAAAGAAACCCAGGTGCTGACCCTGACTGTGACTGACCTTTCTCTCCCAGTTAGTCTTTGCTATCCCTACATGGAATTATGTCCATTGAGTCCACACAGGACTGCATCAGAGCCAACCCTGAGGACATTAGCTGTAGACTTATTACAAGTAACTTTAACTTTACACTGTGGCCATTAAAGCCAAGTGGATACATCTCAAAGTGCAGGGGATATATTAAGGTAACCATTAGCGACAATACCACGTTGCGTTGTTTGTCATTGCCTTCAGAATCTACTCTCTGATCTTGTGCCTCTATTAGCTGAACAACACTGTCAGTGCCATCCATGAGGCACATCACTTTTACAACACCCCCCGCATGGTTAATGTTTGGTTATGTTCACAAACAAAAGTGAGAGTCTTCAGTTGCCATTAAAAGAAGAGAGCAGCAGACAGGATGTGACCTGTTGTTGCCTTACCAACACTAATGCTTCTCTCTGCAGGTCCAACGACTAAAAACACTTTACAACACGGATGATTATGAAATTGATCTTTTGTTGAGCCAAAATAAGAGGTGCACTGATTGTTGTGTTGGGCCGCCACTTTGTTGATGCTGTTGGACAAACACATCTGTGCACTTATGATGCGTTCTAGTTGAACTGGAAAGCCTGAATATAATTCATAATTCAGAAATTTCATCGGAAAAGCTCCCTTTTATTTGGGTATCATTAAATCTACCCAGTATCAATCAAGCAGACTCGATTTTTGTAGCACTTTTTGTAAATGTAAATGTAGCACAACCCCCCCCCCCCCCCCCCCCCCCCCCCCCCACACACACAAACACACATAAAACATTATCCCACCCACCAGCCCCATTCATCCACCCCCCTTACGCTAACCAGTAAAAGAGTACCCTCCCCCTGTTAAATAAACCGGTGTTTGACTTGATGATGGAACATTCTTAATAAATATATATGTATAAATATAACTTGGGTTTGATGTAGGGATGTCCCAATCAGCTTTTTGGCCCCAAGATCCTGAACCGTATTTTGAAATACTGATTTTTTTTTTTTTTTATGAAACCTTTATTTATTTTTTTAAACTACTGTGTAAAAGCCAAATCAAAAACACACTTTTTTTCTAACAATAACTATGGCATTTCACCTGAAACACCAGGTAATTTACCCGACAGAACATGATGCATCTTTATAGATGCTTCCGTTGGAGCAGTCACCCACTCGTAGTCTAATAACCACGGTGTCTGTCCCCCGAGATTAAATCAAAGGAAAACTAAAGAGGGGCTATACTAAACAACCTATCTGGAATTATAACCACCACTGCAATGGTAGAACAGAACAGGGAAATTAGATGTGGACTATTAAATATTTGATCCTTGTCCTCTAAAGCAGTACTAGTAAACCATCTGATATCAGATGATCTAGCACCTAGCACCTTGGTACAACTCCCAAGCTTGCAAATTAACACAAACCTCACAAAAACTTGAAAGTAAATGGCGTTCCACCAAACTTGGCAAGACGATCTGAAAATGTACAGGAAAGCCCTCAGAAATGCCGGATCAGACTATTACTCATCACTACTAGAAAAAAATAAGAACAACCCCAGGTTTGTTTTCAGCACTGTAGGCAGGCTGACAGAGAGTCCCAGCTCTATTGAGCCATCTGTTCCTATAGCTATGAGTAGTGACCACTTTATGAGCTCCTATCCCAATGAGGCTGCTTAAAGAAGCTTTATCCATGGTTACCGCTCTTACTAGACATAATCCATATGTCTCTATTAACAGGTTATGTACCACGGTCATTTAAAGTAGCTGTGATAAAACCTCTCCTGAAAAAAACCTCCTCAACTACAGACCTACAGCTAACCTTCCCTTTCTCTCCAAGATCCTTGAGAAGGTATTCACTTATTAGTTATGTCATTTTCGACATGGCAATGTTGAAAATGTGCAATGCAATGTTTTCTTTATGCGCAGCATATTTCCTTGGAATAGGTCTAGATCTTGGTTGCAGCTGTCGCCGTGGTCCTTCTGCTCCACACGCTGCTACGTTCTGCAGCATCCTGCTATGCCCTGCAGTGTCCTGCTGTGTCCTGCAGTGTCCTGCTGTGTTCTGCAGTGTCCTGCTGTGTTCTGCTATGCCCTGCAGTGTCCTGCTGTGTCCTGCAGTGTCCTGCTGTGTTCTGCTATGCCCTGCAGTGTCCTGCTGTGTCCTGCAGTGTCCTGCTGTTTCCTGCAGTGTCCTGCTGTGTCCTAATATGCCCTGCAGTGTCCTGAAGTGTCGTGCTGTGTCCTGCTATGCCCTGCAGTGTCCTGCTACGCCCTGCAGTGTCCTACTAGGCTCGGCTGTGTCCTGCTACATATTCTAATGACCTGCAGCGCCATGCTATGACATGAAGTACTGCTACTACTCTTTCTAGTCACTCTACCATTGTCTTTATTCTGACAGTTATTGCAACTATTCATCACTCCCCAAACCGGCACCATCAGACTCCCCCTACCAAGACCCTGGGTCTATCCAAGGTTTCTTCCTAAAAGGAGTTTTTCCTCGCCACTGAATGCTTGCTCTTGGGGGAATTACTAGAATTGTAAATTATAGAGTGGTCTAGACCTGCTCTATCTGTAAATTATAGAGCTGTCTAGACCTGCTCTATCTGTAAATTATAGAGTGGTCTAGACCTGCTCTATCTGTAAATTATAGAGTGGTCTAGACCTGCTCTATCTGTAAATTATAGAGTAGTCTAGACCTGCTCTATCTGAAAATTATAGAGAGGTCTAGACCTGCTCTATCTGTAAATTATAGAGTGGACTAGACCTGCTCTATCTGTAAATTATAGAGTGGTCTAGACCTGCTCTATCTGTAAATTATAGAGTGGTCTGACCTGCTCTATCTGTAACTCACATATAAAATTGACTTCTTCTTAGAATGGTGGAGAATTTACTAATGAAAATCATTGGAGTGAGTTGATCAGGGTAAGTTCTCCATTAATAAAGGCCCATGTGGACCCGATCCAAGACTTTTCCCATCCGATCGGGACATCGATCCTAGTGTGATGTCATTCCCAGCTCCGAGCTGAATGGAACGCAGTGTTAACCTGATAGTTATTAGACTGAATTGTTGCTTTACTTCCCTAGTCCAGCCTGATATCTGGGGTCATCCAACCAAATGAGATCCATGTTGAGTCCAATGGATTGATTAGCATACTGTAGAGCATGGTGATGTTCCAAGGCTGGCTCCATAGTCATTTGCAAGATTACAAAATGTCTTGTGTACAAAATGACTTAATTTTTAATGAGTTTTTCTTCCTTAAGCAACCAGTGCTAATTGTTGCATTGAGTGTGTTGTATCAATCCCTCCGATGCAGATGACCTGTCGTTGACATTGGGCTTATGTATGTGTCTAAATTTGATTTATTTTCCTTAATTTCTTCTCTTTTCTCCCCCCTTCCCCTTTTCCTTCAAGGCTTAGAAAATAAAAGTTCCTTTCATTGTTGAAGCCACACAGACAATTTGTTTGACAATGTCAGTCTGTGCAGCACTGCAGAGGAGAGAATTATTTTGTACTTATCACTCCTCTAATATCGCTCCCTCCCAGCCTTGCTTAATTCGTCGCCTTTATTCCCTCCTCCCTTCCCCTTTACTCACTTGGCATTAACACAGAACTGCTGTGAGCCCTGCCGTAAACACAACGGGAGGTGCACTGTGTGTGTGTGTGTATGCGTGTGCGTGTGCCACTGTGTAAGCCGTGGTGCCTTTGATCCGATAAAAAACTCTAATTTGGATGGTTGAAAGAGTTTACATACTTCTCTCTCCTTCCATTCCTTTGCTTTTTCTTCTGCTTCCCATTTACATTTTTCGCTTCCCTCTGCTGTTGGAGACTTTCCGCTGAGATCCACGGTGTGGACCGAGCCAACGCTACCAGGACATGTTTTGACAATTGGCTTTGTCAAATTTGGTTTGAGATTTCTTCATCGCCTCGCGCGGCAGACCATTAGATTAAGACTGCGCTTGTGTAAATCCTTTTCACTCCTCACATGATTGATGTTCTATTTCAAAGTAAAGCAACAACAAACAAGTTTTCCACAGAGCGAGGGCTTTTGAATAGCATGCCATTCATCACTGGCATGCTTGGCCTTTGACACAAGGGCCACAACATGTTTTCAGACTCATTTATCAAACAGTAAGTTTATTTTAAAGACTTTTTCGCTTTTGATTTGATTCAAATTGATTGGCTTAAGAGATCTTTTTCCTTGAGTTGAATACACTGAGTGGAAACAAAAACCGCAGCAGCCTTCAAAGATTACAGTACAGCACTGAGCAAGGCTTCATATTTCAATATTGTAACACTATGGTAACAGAACGAAACGTGTAAAAAAAAGGACATTTTTTTTCCCTTTGTTTGACAGGACAGATGAAGACATGAAAGGGGAAATGACATGCAGCAAAGGGACGCAGGTCGGAGTCAAACCCCTCTATATACGTGCACCCGCTCTCCCAACTGAGCTTTCCTGGTCACATGGCACGATGTACAGTTAAATGATCAAATTTAAGAAATGCATGGATCTACACTTTTTATCAGATAAATACACAGTAATGAGAACCCTTTTCAGCTACATTTCAATGCAAATGAAATATGCGTTGTGATTTACAAAACCTGAAGCCACATTAATGTGACACACACATATACGTTTTATGTTGAACATACTGTATGTTATCTTAATCCGGCTATCAGCCGACCAAGCCAAGCTTAACAGATTTGAGATTGAGCGTTGGTCTGGGTAGTCCGCTCTGTATCTTCTCTGCACAAGAAGCGTGACCCATGGGGCACAGTTAAGATGACTCTGTGTGCAATTGGAAAGTCTTTTAACCAATCGGATCAATGATCCGGGTGACATAGACGCGACAGCGGCATCAACGGGTCGCTGTGGCGTTCGGTGGCCACGGCTATGTTGAATGTAAACTAGAAGCTCCTTGGTCTCTTCTCTATCATCATCATGTTATACCAGCCAATAGCGAGCCAGGTAGATAAGCCAGATTGTTATTGGTTTCCACAAAATGTGAACTGAAGCAGGAGAATTAAACGTGCAGGTTTCCAGACTGAGCTGCAGGGAGAAATAATATTATCTGTGAATGCCAATAAACAGTTTTTCCTTCATTTACTAAAGGAACAACTAAAAACTGTATTTTCAGCCTAATGCATTATTTATTTAAGACACTCCTATTAAAAGAAGTATAGGACGAGGAAATTGAATTGTGTACAAATAGCTGCTGCACCTGATTTATCAGCATAGGAAACTGAAATTAAATGTGTGGGAAAAGCAGACATACTGTTTTATCAGAAGTTTAAACAGAGCTAGAGAGTCCGAGAGCAATGCAACCCTGTGTTCACAGCAGCTCTAGTTCACTGTGGTAGGATTGAAGCATTTAGTACTACTTAGGGTGCTTTCACGCCTAAAGTTTTGGTGGACAATTCAGGGCTAAAGTTGCAGCATTAGTGCATTTCTCATTTGGTTTGGTTTGCGTTTACACTGCACTTTGTCAAAGGCACCAACCACTGTAAACACGTCACGAGATCAAGATGGTGGCTTGTTTATTGAACCGAATATCTTGTACTCGCCGACACTTCCTGGTCTCAGAAAAATTGGAGCAACACCAACTGTATAACGTCTTGGGTTTTCTGGTTCTGCTTTAGTCGCTTTGAAGAGAGCACCAGAGTTCTGATGAGCCTTCAAACCGGCCCAAACGCACACACCTATCTGACCAAACGCTTCAGGGTTTGTTTTAAACAGACCAAACAGCAACCTTACTGTCTTACCACTACTGATGGAGTTAATTTGTTAACTTAGGCTTGGAAACCAGGGCCAAGCCTAAACCACACCTCTAATCACCAGACAAGCCTACACATACCGTGCTACACAGCAGCCTCGTTATCTCTGATTGCTTGACGCTCTCCGTCATTGAACCTGAGATAGAACTGAACCCACCATACGTTGATGAGAATCTATACAACGACCTCTTAGAAACAGGGTATGTTCCGGCCACCAGCAGCAGTCGGAACTCCGTCGTGTGTCTCGATGGCACCGCTTGCGGTCCACGGTCGTCGGGCCTCAGCCTCGCCTCGATCTCCACTACTCTACCGAACGGTCCCCGTCTCCCAGCGGCTCTCTGGCTTCTTCACCTCCTTCTGCCAGGTCAGACAATCATGGCCACTGGGTTCGCCATCTACCCTCTTCTCGTCATCAGCCTTCCTCTCGTAGAGGCGCCCACTACTGTCCTCGGCGCAGCGTGCCCTCCTCTGTTGCGCGGCTGTCTCTACCTCCACAGATGACACCCGATATCAGAGACTGGACCGTGGCCCGCCTTCACTGGTACCTCAGTGGAAAAGGCATTCCCTTCCATCGCAACACCAATAAAACTGCCTTGTTCCAGCTCTAATTAGTCTCCGGTGCTACCCTCGAGGCTTCAAAAATCCTTTTTTTGTCTGGAATCCATGTTTTTGCGTTTTCTTTTTGGCTTTTGGAGGTGTTCAGAATTTGCAGCAACTTCATCCATCTATAATCTTACTCGTCATCCCAGTCTATCAGACATCACCATTCACGCCTTAAACTCTTTCATATTCACACTACAAAGAAGTAAAGCGAATCAGTTGGGAGTTTCCTTCCTCATTTCCATCTTCCGCCTCACCTCCTACCTCAACCCTACGAACCACCGATCAAATTCAACAGCTCCAGGTACATCCACAGCTGCCAGATCAGGCATCTCCGATCAAACCATTCAGGTCCCAGGCCGATGGTCATCCCAGGCATCCCAAACTCGCATTCACGACAATCTCAACGATCTGCGTCAAGCCCACGCACAGCTCAGTTACACTTAAATCTGACTCTTTAGGGGGCCTGTAAACTGTTCAGGCAAAACTGGAACCCCCACTCATGGAAGACAGAACCAAAGTTCACAACCTTAAGTTCCTCCTGGAAACCTTTAGCCGTAAAAAAAAAATAGAAGCGCTTTGCCTAAAAATAACCCTAAAGCCATGTTGGCCAATCAGAAGTCGGGAAAATCTACCTGGCTGCCATGGTGCATTGATCGCTCCGTAGCATTTTGACGCCTCTATTGCTCAATATATTGACAGAGTTACTGTATATCAGTATGTCAAACGTAAAAGTCCTGTTAGCGGTAAGACCCGGCACTATTTTGACCGCGTCCTCCGTCGCACGAAAGGAGATAACAGCGCACATTGTGAGAGTTTTACAAAAGATCTGTCCTCAGTGACCATAGGCCATAACGCATGAAAAAAGCTGCTTTAAAAAATGCCTGTGTTCATGTGGACTAGGCCCAAGTCTTTTAAATCCAGTACACGTCTTCTGCTTTACTTTCTTTGTTGGCACATTGAAGCATATCCTAAATAGTGTGAAACCATTAGTAAGATTGGTCAAGTCCACATATGCTTCCTATTATGCATGCACAAAACAGGGATCTATTCATTGATAATCATTGTTTCAGGCACTTTGCACCATAAGTGAGAACTGGAACAATTATCTTGCTTGACACGTCTAAATGTTCTGTGGTGCTCAGGGACAGCAAATGGCAAGTTTGAATTATTTTCACTGTATTATTGTTTTATTTCATTTTGTCAATTTTACAACTCCATAGTCCCTCCTTGTTCCCCCAAAACACCCACTCATATGCCCTCTGAACACACTTATGGTAATGTTTGAATGCACAACTTTCATTTATATCCATGTGGAAAATATAACTTATCTAGGATATGATAATACATAGACAAACAGCAGACAATGCCTGGTTATCAACATGGACGTCTGGCAACACAGCATACCAAGAAAACAAACGAAATTAGGGGCTAAGAAATAAAACACATTACACATTACACACACACACACACAAATACACACACTATCAATGCTCTCTTCCTCCCATGCATTAACTACTCCTTTCAGTAAATTAAAGGTTACTCAGATGGAATAAGGCTTATCTGTAGTCACTCTGAAGTAACTGACACACACACACACGTGCACAGACACAGAAACACAAACACACACACACACACACATACACACACACACACCTTGACACAAATTCAACTGTGAAAGCTATTCATCGGGCTTATCTTTCTGGAAAGACTGTCAGATCTGCATCTCAAACAGAGAATCTATGTCTCATGTGCTTCTGACTCTGAGACTTTACACACTGGCTTCGCACTGAGGTGAGTGTTGGAGCATGTGAGATAAGATGTGCATATCATCCAAAAATCACACAAGCGAGCAAATGTATCTGGAGAACCATCTGCAGGAGCTGATACATCGCTCCCCTGATGTGAGTGAGAGAGACTGTTGCTACTGGAGGATTAAGGTAACCCTACATGTTTCAAACGTGATAGGAAGCCAACTGTGTTGTGTCTGTCTAACGGGTTACCTGTGATTGTCTGCCTTTATTTGCAGGGGAAATCTTTTGATAACAAGTATTTTGTGCGTGTTGTGTGTCGGGGGGCAAGGTTTTTTCACCTTGCTCACTGACAGTCACAACTAATTGTTTTCCTATGTAGAAAAGCTAAGCGTTGCCATTCCACTTGTGTATTTAAAAACTGCATTTTTCCAGTGGCAGGGCCCCCGTGCTGAGTTAAATGAAGGCATTTATTCTCCAACCGAAACAGGCCTGCAGATATGCTTTCATTAGGACTGCGATTAGCATAGTGCTTGTTACCGCTGAGCCTGTTAGCAAAACAGAGCTGTATGTCTGTCTCTACACGTCCGCTCATTACAAACAACATGGAAATGTGCTGCACACTGGAGTAATGCGCATCACAGATAGGACACATAGGTTAGAGCTGGAATCAGGTTTAATGGCGTGAGTAAAGAATGATGGGGATTTTAATGGGCCTGAGCATATGGACAAATGGGGGAGAAATTTCCTAATGTTGGGTATTTTCATCTCCAGTCCTTGGTGGCAGTTAACAAGAGAAAAACAGACAGCAGTTGAAATAGTCCAGTGGAGCTGGGAAACTCTCAATGGAGGCCTGCAAGAAACAGAACACAGGTTGTGGTGCTACACAGAGAGATCTGGCTTCCGTCTATCAGTCGTTAAAAAAAGGTCAAAAACGTGTAACGGCATCATGTTATACAATGTTCCCTTTTCACTTTTTTCCATATTGCTTTTATTTATTTAGATTGTTTTTTTTCGAATATTGACCATTGTTTTTTTTTTTCTGTGTTTCCAGTCTAGTTCTGACTTGTCAACTATTATTTTAAAACACAGTGTTGGAACTGAGTTGAGAAATGATGTACCGTGATAGAAAGCTCCAAAACCTTCATGGACGTTGTGGTGGGATTTGTTTACCCACGTACACCGCAATGCTGGGACACTTCAACTGGTTTCTTGATTTAGCAGTGTCTAGTCTATATTCACGATGAACCACTTCTGGAATGCTCCGGCGCCGTCGGAAATTACGCCATATGTCCCGCTTTTTGGCCAGATGTCCAAAACCTTCCTCTGTCTCTGTGTTGGCGTTCTAACCTGGTGGATTTCTGAGGACTATTGTTACCTGGTCCTCAGATCTCTGCAGGATGAATCCAGACAGCTAGCTAGACTATCTGTCCAATCTGAGGACTATGGGTACCTGGTCCTCAGATCTCTGCAGGGTACATCCAGACAGCGAGCTAGACTATCTGTCCAATCTGAGGACTGTGGGTACCTGGTCCTCAGATCTCTGCAGTGTACATACATGCAGCTAGCTAGACTATCTGTCCAATCAGAGTTCTCTGTTGACGACTCAAACTTCTTCTGATCGTACACATGTTCCACCAAAACAAGTTCCTTCCTGAGACTATTTAGCAGAGACACCATGACTCGGTATGGCAGATTTGTAATCTCGTTTTAGTGTACATTGTCTACCCTTAGGACTCATTGCCCTTGCAGACCTGATGCCGTGAGTGTAAATATGCATGACCAAAGTCAAGACAGTGGACAGTTGGATTCAGCCATATTGAGCAACGAGGCAGCAGTTTGATTCACACTTCTAAGTATTACTGCTTTTGTGTGTCTAATTCATCACACAGACAGCTTTTTGTGTTACTAACAATGAACATTGTGTAGTTCATATGTTAACAATATATGATGATGATGATGATGATGATGATGATGATGATGATGATTATGATGGTGATGATGATATTTTTAGCTATGTGTCATGCCACTAAGTGGCCCATCCCACAGGGAATCACATGACACCAATACAACAGCAGCCACAACCCAACACTGCAATCCATACATTATCCAACTAGAGCCACTCAAAAAACAAAAGCAAAGACAAACCACTGTTATTTATAAAAAAAATCCTAATAACAGGGAATGTCACATCCACTCAGAGATTCATTGATACAAAGCAGGCTTCCTTTGAGCCCATGCTTGTTCTAAAAAGTCTGCAAATAAAAACGTTTTGTCTCAACAACCAAACTAATAGATTTGTATTCTGCCTCATCTCTTTTACTTCAACTTTGTTAAATAATCTTAAATAATGATATGGACAATACAAAGCAAAATGAATGTCTGTCTTTCTCACTGGTGCCTGACAAACGTCCTGTTTCAATATGGAGAGGGACTATTCCAGACCTGAATTGAACACACATAGCAGGGCGGCCCACTCAGACTCAAATGGGCCTCTGTGTCTGTGTGACGGTCTGAATGAGATACTATGTCAACGGAGCAATAACATGCATAGCAGACTATATTACAACTCTCCAAATCTCAGACAACAGAGATGGGATGAGTTAAATTTTGAATGTGCACAAAGTTGTAAACACTCGGGCCACTATTGTGCTTCTCCAACCTCGGTGCATCTCTAAATGTAACTGTAAAGGATTCATTCAATGTTTCATAAAATTAACAAACAGTCTTTAATTCCCAAAAAAGTAAATCCAGTAAGTGAGGCACAGAGGATGAGGGCCAAACATGACTGATCCTTGGCACAAAGGTTAAAGGATAAAAATCTATGTAACTCAATGGTTCTTATTCTTTAGAATGTCAGTGGTCTTAGTTAATCCCTCAACATTAATTTAACTTTGGGTCCCTGGTCCCTACACCAGGCAGGGACCCCTGGACCTGTTCATAACAGACCCAAATCTTCTCAGCTGTTGCTGACATATGCTACTGTCTCTTCATGTGGTTCATTATGTTTGGCTCATTGTCTGGGTCAGTTGTTATATCATAAGAAGTTAATAATGTAAATAATGTAAATGCTCAATGCTCTAATACCTGTTGATACTACAACAATGCAAAGGTTCTTAACCCTACAGTTTTTTATATATCATGTAAGACTTGACATACCCCCAGACCCCCCTAGGGAGTGCCCCCACCCCCCCAAACATAACAAATTCCAACTTCAACCTTGAAGGATAATATTGCTGAAGACATTGCTTTGTACGTGGCAAAACATGCGTTGGGCCCCCCCAAATCTCACTCCAAGGTTTTGGGAAAAGTTGGCAGCTTTGCATAGATCTTTTCATCATAGACAGATTATGTTTGACATATATCTCAATGTCAAAGTAACGTTTCATCAATCAATAAGTTCTAAGTTTTGGTTTATTCCAAATATCAACAGTCTACTTCTCTTAATCTTTAATCACATCCGTGTCTTACTTTTTGTTAAGATTGGGGTCCGGCTAGCCGGGGGGGGGTTGGTTTTCTACCTGTGCGTTCTGTTGGCCTGCCTTCTTTGTCCCAGCTGTTTTCTTTTTTCTTCACTCTCCCTCCTGCTGAAGCCAGCTGACCGCACACACCTGACTCTCATCCATCATCACCTGCCTGCCACCTCCAATCAGCTACGGTACTTCGGTCCCGGCTCTCCAACCCACGTCGCTTGATCGTTCTCCAGTCCCGCTGGTACAAGTATTCCTCAAGCATTTCGGATCTCTGGGTTTCATGTTATGTACCTCCTTTTTGTGTTCTTCCCCCAGTTATCATCTCCACTCAGCGGACTTCTCCTCTCGGCCCCCCTCCCAAGGCCCCCTGCTTCCACCTGTCTCCATCTCTGCTCCCGTCTGTCCCCCATGCTTCCCAGAGTATCCTCACTCTCCGAAACTTCACCAGCTTCCCGTCTCCTGCGTCCCGGTCCCTGCCGTTGGCCTCTCCACTTCCCTTTTCCCTATATAAATAAATCCTTTTTATTTTTGGTGAGCCGTTGCATTTCAGTCCTTCTGTTCATATCGTAACACTTTTCTTGCGGTTTATTCACTACTGTATACATTTTAAAAATCCTCAAATTATTCCTTTGTTGATTCTGTATTTATTCATTGCTCCGAAGTGAAAGGTCTATGAGGACATTTTATCCTCACATAGAGAGCAGTAATCCTGGCTTACTGCACTTAGCCTTGATGTGGCAAATCTTCTCATATGAATCCAAGTGAGAATCTCTAAGTACTTCTTCAGCAATTGAGGCAGCGGGCTTGTTTTATTGTTTCAGAAAGCTGGCACTACACATTGATTCAGCGCTGCCTGAGATCTCGCCTGATGCTTTTAGATTCCCCCTTGCTTTCTGTGTGTCATATCTCACACATACACACAGCTCCCATGAATGGTTTGATGGTTAGAAGTTACACATATTCCAGCCCCTCGCTGACCTTTCATCAAACCTTAAGTGTTCAACTTTTGTCACAACAAATCAGAAGTGTACAGTTAGTTTCACCTTCCGTCCCCTCAGTTGGGTTAAGGGATCACAGTCATCGCCCCAACAGCTGTTGATATGCATCCCTTAGAGAAGCAACTCTTCCTAAAGCCACTACACCATTGCCAACTTTTCAAAACTAATTCCTTTCTACAACATCTGCACATGGCCACTGCCGTGTGGTTCGCCTCGGGATCCCCCAGTCGGAGCTGGTTAATGTGGCTCGGGAAAGGGAAGTTTGGGGTCCCCTGCTGGAGCTGCTGCCCCCGAGACCTGATACCGGATAAGTGGATGAAGATGGATGGAAGATAGAGTTGACAAAATATCTACATTTTCTTTTTTAAATAAAGTCCAGACACATGCCGTTACTCCAAATAATAACGTCTTGTTTATTGATATCACACACAGAGCATTGCTGAACAAGCATTTGTGTTGTCTAAAACAGTTAAACACAAATAAACATAATGAACATTATAACTCATTTAAAAGACAAACTTTACATTTCTTCAAAACTGAAAACAGTGATGTCATTCTTCTCTGTGGAACGCTTAGAACGGTAATAGATGATCTTTGGTCACATCTTACTATTTTGACTTTGAGTGATCTCTCCTCACAATAAACAATCTTTGTTGATCCTTGGATGACGTATTCGTATTATGTCTGAAGGACCTGCCTTCTGTTGCTTTACAGGGCAAAAATAAGTGTCTCCCAAAAGATCATGGGAAACAAAATGGATGGTTAGCATCAGAGCTAGTGGCAATCGGCGTCCAAAAATGTATGTATTATTGATCTAAAGTGGATCAAATTTGTATGTAAACGTTTGGATTATTGCTCTAATATTGCCCCCCAAAAAGTTCCAGGCTGGATAGAAAACCTTGAGTAGGAAAACCAACACTAACAAGACCACCTTGACGGCCACAGTGTTGGTAAGTCTCTTCCTCCTAAGGTTGTAAAATGTTTAAACTATGAATTGGAGATACTGTTTTTCATTCTGTACGACAGGCTCAGGCGGATAGGGTTAAGGTTCGGCCTATCCCCATTACTACACAAGCCTGCAGACCCGTCAAGTGCTCAACGGGGGTTTTGGTCTCATGAAGCCAAAGAAACGACACCAGCAAAACGTAGACATCCAGACCTGAGGTCAACCAACCGGATACTCTCCATCTATTCATCATAATATCAAACACAACAAACGTGGCAGAGCTCAGGGAAACCCGGGACCCGGTCCCGTTCTCCGGTGTGTGTTGGCCTACCTGCGTTGTGACTGACAGAAGGCGGGTAGAAATGCACATTAAATGCAAGATAAGGAGATCAGAGAAACGAAAGAAAGACCTTGTGTCTCCTCTTGGCCATCAGAGTTCCCAGTTATACTCTTCATGTGAATCTGGCCGGGACGGTGTGGTTTTGTTTGAGTTTGATATTAGCGCGGTGATACAACTTCACAAAACATGACAGTCATTTTACAGTTACTAAATTTCTTCACCAGCTGAACTAAAATGTATTTTCTACATGTTATGGAATTTAATACGAATGAATAATGACTGTATGAAAATCAGATGTATGTTCAAATGACTAAAAACTACATGAAGCTATAACTTACACAAACAACTTTATTTAACCCTTGAGCTACCACGGAACACTGTGGATAGTGTAAAGGTAAAACATTGGACATTAATAATCTCAAAATATAAGATTGGGTGATGTCACTTCTACAACTACTACATTACTAGACGTTATCACTATTATTATTATAATATACAGTAGATTTCTTCAGTCTGTGGCCTAAACCGATCAAACCTAGAAAACCCTCAATACTAAGAATTAGGGTCATCTGTGATATGCATAGGTAGAATAACTAATATTAGGCATAATACCTTACTGTGTTGTATAATGAGTTTTGGTTTAAAGGGCTTGTTGGAATGAAGCCAAAAGACGGTCACAATTACCAACGTATGCAAAATGTGATAACGTAAAATACGTTTTTTTGTGTGTCGCCGATACACAGCGAGATCTGTTCCAGAGCCGTCCCCTTCTCAGACCGGCGGCTCCGATAGCTCATCAGCTGCTGCGGTGACCTCTGAGCCGGCCATCTCTTCTCCTTTACCTCACAGAGCAACACGCCAGCCCAGTGATATTTGGTCGGATTCCACTGGTAGAAGAAGAGTTGCTGGAGGGAAAGAAAAAACATGTCATGAGTCACTGAATACGCACATTTACAACTGTCAACAGTCACCAGGTGAACTCAAGTGGACAGAAAATAACCTTTTTCTCCGGGTTTTTGGTCAGTGGTTGGGTAAATTTGATTGTTTTTAACAAAATAATACAACTGAACACTGAGGATGAGATCAGCTTGTTTAGGTGGGTTTTGGCTCATGTTATCTTCCTTTGGTGGACAGACAGAGGGTTTCTCCATGGTTGGCGATGCTAACGTGTGTGTGTGTATTATTACACATATTGTGATATTTGATTTTCTCCATATCGCCCAGCCGTTGCTGGTTTGTTGTTTTCAGATACATCCTAGTGCTATCCACCAAAATGAAAAAAAAATTGTCCAAGCAATTTCAAAGTCTTTTCCTTGATAAAATAATATCCCCAAAAAATAAGGCTGTAAGGTTTTCAAGGTGTAAAATTGGCAGTGGAATTAAAAGAAAAAGTGGAAATGCAAACAAAGGTTCTCCAACCCCCGCAAAAACTACAGCCATTTTGATTTGATTGAGCAAAAATGGTATTTCATACAGTAATTAAAGTAATTTCATGAAAACGGGGAGTCTTGGGATCTGTTGCTAACGATCCTGTGTTGAGGGACTTTATGAGGCAAACAGGTGAAGGCAGTAATACCAAAATATTAAATCATTGAAGGAGAAAAATAAAACTAAGAGCAAACACATTTATTCACAGGATGTGATTCAATTTGCATGGTGATTTCAAAACTGATTACTCCCTTGGCACAAAGCACTAAAGAACCAGTGAACTTAGAAAAAGACTTTCCAGCTTAGAGCGTTTGACACATTCCAATAAAGAAGTTCAATTACTGGTCCCAGCCGCACACACACACACACACACACAGACAGACAGAGAGTCGACAGCGAGATGGCTCCTTGCTTTAGCTGTACAGTGGGTGTAACATGGCTGCAGTGTACACAGGGATGGCAGATGGGAATCATCTCCGAGCCAGGACGGCCACAGACCGGGCCCCAGCATGAGCTCCTCCATACTTAATGGCACATAATTCCGAGTCTGAAAAATGCTTGTAGGTGTGAAGTACATAGGATGAAGTGAGAATGAGATCTTTATAACGATTCTCCAGATTAGAAAGCGCAAAAATGATGAAGATTAGAAGAGATTAACTTTAAAACAAGATGGGGAAAAAACACTATGAAGACTATAGTCTGCATTTTGACATACATGTACAATGTCCTTCAGACAGAGCCAGTGTGACGGGTTTGGTCCATGAGAAGAGATGGGTCCCAGACTGAATATTGGATGATGGACATGCACCAACAGAATGGAAGGGAGGAATAATTGCACATTGCATCTGTTAATGGTAGAAGGTCTGAGTAAAATGCATTTTGTTTTACAATATCATCAATAGGCAATAGTCAAGAATTAAGAAGTATAATTTGAGAGGCAAATTTCATTTGCTTGAGATTCCGAGATCAATGTTAGACATTGATTCCAATCCTCACTTTTCGTGACGCATGTTTAATGTGTATTTCAAAGTTAGTCTGAAGGGGGGCTTGAATTTGTAGGAGATCAGGTTTAGATGTATACATGGTAAATATGGGGAAAGACCCTACAATGAGCCTTGGTGCACACCTTGTTGAATCAATAGATCACATTTACTTCACTGTTGAGCAACAACATGTTTTGTGTTATGCAAGTAGGAATAGAAAAACAGGACTGCAATTTCAGAGAGGCCAATATCATGGAGCTTATGTAAAAACAGATAGCGGTCAACAAAATCAAAAGCTTTATTTAAATCAATAAAGATGGCACCTTTTACCAGTTTACCATTATCTGCAGCACAGGAAACATCAATGGTGAATTAATGTCGGGCAGTAGATGTGGAGTGGTTAGACTGGAAGCCAGGTTGAAATGTAGATAGGATATTGTTGACACTGAGATAATGTGAAACTTCATTACAGTTTTTTTCCAATTGCTAAAACACAATATTCTAAACTAGGCTGGTTTTACCAAAAATAATTATCACAATTCACAAAACCACACAACCAAACTGCAAAACACCTCATCTATCCTGCAAAATGAAGCACTGCAACCAAAACTACACATAACATCATTAAAATATAACTTTTGCACCAAATGGCACCCCCTTCATTCATATTACCAGATTTGTGCTAACTACACAATGTTGGGTATAAGAAAAAAGCCCTCTCATCTTTACTATGATTTGTCATTATATGTAAATAGTTCTGCAGATTGTTCATGAGCAGAAATATTTGCAGATCCACACACACACACACACACCCCTGCTGTTGAAACCTTTTTTTATTTTTCACCAAACAAATCAGTGCAACATATGCACAGCAGATATATTTACATTGGCCAGAAGAAAAATATACTCCCAAAAAACAGGCATAAAAAATAAAATACATAGAAAAAAAGTGACAAGAAAAATAATTAGACAGCGTCTTCCATTAAATGTGCTCACCTTGGGCTTTTCATGGTGCTTACTTTCTGATTGGCAAGGTACAATTAAGCAATGAGGTGTTGGCCAGGTGGCACACATATTGGCCAATCAGCTCATGCAGTGTCATGTTGAATGGCAAACATGGGACTTTATGTCAGATTGTTGTGTCTTATGCAGAGAACCGTAGTCAGTGCATTTAAAAAGTGCTATGTTGAATTGCAAAATGTGTGTAAAGCAGAAAAGACTGTGTTTTTTGGATTCTGTAGACTTGAGAAGAGGTTTTGCAATGCATGTCATTTCACTGTGTAATTGGAAAAAACTATATAAACTTTGAAATTGTGAAAGCATGCCATGTCCACAAAGTGTTACTGGAATTGACTGACAGCCAATAGCCTAATCAAAGCCTCACATGTTATTTCTTCTTCTTGTTGTTTCATTAAGAACAATGGCGCTCTGTTATCTGTAACGGCCATTATTGTATTTGTCCTATGGGACTTGGAAGGAAAAATGCAGCGTGTTGACCAAAGAGTCTTCTGTTTGATTGGTATAAAACGGGGGATGCAATTATGATTTTTATTACAAATTAGTATTTTGGATAACTTTGGGGATGAAAAGCTTGAGCTTCCTTGTACAATAATGAACCAGCCAGTCATTCTGTGTCCAGTTTTTCCGAATTTGTGTTTTAAATCTCAGGCATAATTTAATGTGGATTATGCTTTGTGCTAATGTGTCCACCAGGAGGGGCCGACAATGCAATGTATCGTCGTGGGAAACCACCCAAAACAAGAAGCCCAAACCATTTTTACACAGCCAATCAAACAGAAACATTGCCACCCAGTCTGACATACACTGATTTATTTCCCCCATGAGTTCCTTTCACGTGGTAATGAAATGATTTCATTGGCCATTACCAGCCCGCTGAAAGAAGCACACACTGTCCTGACTGTACCTACCAGGGCGGTGTGCTGCCTCCATCACGCTCTTGTTTCTAATCGTTGTCAGTTTGGAGTAGACCTCCAAAAAGAGAGCTTCAGGATGAAGCGGAAAAATAACCCCCGCCAAGGGGTGTAACACCAGTCTTTGTTTACATCCATGTGTGGTGCTAAAAGAAGGGAAACAGTTTAGAGCAGCAGTCTACATAATTCCTATGAACACATTGCCAGAGCACCAAAGGTACCATGTTTAGAGGGGGATGCTTGTCTGAATGTTTGACTTTCTCATCTTATTACCATGGCAATGGGAACCAAGGACCGCCCCATTATCAATGGCTTCTGCCTGCAACAGACCATGTGGGCCAACTGGTAGGTATATGTATATTTTTGTCTCCACTATCAGTGACATCACTTGCTAGTTTGATAGGGAACTGGTTTGTCGTCCTCCTCATGGCACAACATGGAAGCAAATTAAACTGTATGATAACAGATTTGAAACACAAGTGCTGTTATTATAGCACCATAAAATTATGAAGAGATGGGAATATATTCCGAAGTAGTTTTTCTTTGCTTTTTACAATTGCCAAAGTAATAGGAATCTCTGATATTTTCCACCATTATCCTTGGGCCGGGCCCTTGATCAAGCATTAATGTTTTTTTTAATCGTTACTTCATTAGCATAATTGGGAGGGGAGACATCTTTGCCTCTCCCGTAGCTCTGGGCAGTGCGGCCCGGGCGTCGGCACGCAGGCCGCGGTGAAGGACAGTGTTAATTAGGTGATCGAGACAAGAGAGTCTCCGATAGGCGTCCAGGGCTTTGATCGGGTTGCTGCGTTGATCTGGTACCCACCCTAGTGGGCTGAGGAGGCTTTTTTTTTTTGTCTTTTAACGTTTCTTCATTTGGATCCATTCTATTCAGAATAAACAAACCTTGTTGCATTATACATTAAGATCATTCAGAACAGATAGTTGTAGTTGAGAACGTCAGTCATAACGGCCAACATATTAAACAGTTCTGGGTTTAAATCAGGCTCATAATTACAGTTAATGTGTCGGGCTGGGCTGGGCTTGGACCCAACGTGCACAGGCTCGGGTAGGGTCAGGCTTGATATCTTTGGCCCGATCTAAGCTCTAGATGGGGGTCCCCGGCGATGAGCTCATGCCATTTTAGGGGTCCTTGCTATGGAAACGTTTGGGAACCCATGCTACAGGGTCGAGGGTTATCTTTTGCAGCGGTCAGACCTGTGCATGCTGAATGAGCTGTACCACCCCTCAGTCCGGGGAACGTTGCACCGCTCCATGACTGTAGTGGAGCTCTGACTTTACGCTGCAGTCTCAATCTGTTTGCCTCAAAGCATCACTGCACAGCCAGCCAAACTACTTCATCACATTACATTTAACCTGTGTGTGTGTGTGTGTGTGTGTGTGTGGAGCAGTTGATCACATTAGATGTAACCTGCCCAGGCTGCGAGGCTCTGCCTTCATTGATCACAGTCAGACACTGTCGGCACTCATTTAGTTTCCTGATATCTAACTCACATCCTTTACCGGCCAAACAACATGCAGGTAGACAGAGACAGAGAGAGAGGGAGCAGAGGAGGAAGGAAGGACGGAAAAGAAAGATTGCTGTGTGTGTGTGTGTGTGTGTGTGTGTGTGTGTGTGTTCTGAAGAAGAGATAATTTCCTCCTTGGCCAGGCTTAAGTAATGTGAATCAAATACAGGGGAGATGAATAGCGTGTCAACATGGAGGTTTCTCCACATATTTCAGCTGAGCATTTAGCAAAGGAGACACCACACAGGTCTCTCTCTCTCTCTCTCTGTCTCTTTCACTTTGACTTTAGTCCTTAGCCAGGGAATGAGAAACATGTGAAGATCTTCTCTTAAAGTAAAACTATGGTTTATGGAACTGCTATTGCACAACTACGTGTTCATCGTCAGTAATTGATGGAAGACAAATATGCAAACGTGCTTTATTGTGACAAATCAAAACAATGACTAATACTGTGTAGAAGTTTCTCCCGAATGACCTCCAAGTTACTGTATGCTGGGAAAATATTCTGAAAGCATAATATGGCAAACTCAGGGCACATTGAGCTGAATAGAACATTACTTGGTAACACTTTTAACATGTATTATACGGCAGGTTGAATACTTGATTCTGCGGTCTGCTATTTCTGAATACCAGACGGTTGCCATGGCCAGAGATTTGATAATAAATTCCAGTGGACCATTTGGAAATGGATGTGTGTTGTGTTCACACGGACCTCATACACCTGATCAGCAGATCCCAGTGGGAGAGAGAGGGTGGAGGCAACTGGGATCACTAACACAGCATTAGATCCTCCACTCACCGGGGTGAGCTGACTTTGGCTGGAGAGCTGTTCTCATCGGGGGTGGAGTTAACCCTCCCGACCGGGACCCCCTTCTGAGATCAATGAGTGGGATTGTTCCCTCCAGAGAAAAGAAAACATGAGCAGGCAGATTGGTCGGGTTTGGGGTTAGGGTTACTAAATCTCAAAGATTTCTCCATCACGCTTCACACTTCAGTACTACTGCCATTCATTCATTTATTTAATTGATGCTGTTTATTGATTCCCTATGGGGAAATTACAATTTACACTCTGTTGTACACACTACACACAGGCCTGAAATACACACATGCTCAGGTCCTGTACATGCACTAGGGGAGAGATACCAGAGTGGGGGGGCTGCCTGTGCAGGACCAACGCCTTGAGCGGGTGGGGGGGGGGTTAAGTCGGTGCCTTGATCAAGAGCACCTTGGCAGTGCCGAGGAGGTGGACTGGCATCTCTCCAGCTACCAGTCCAACCTTCGTACTTGAGTCCGAACGGGGATTTGACCCAACCCGACTCCCACCCCCATTCATCCTATTCGTGAGGGTTCACCACCATCAACACCTTTCACTCACTCTATTGACAAATTAGAAAAAGAGAGCGCTAGAGGCAGGACCTGAAAGGCCGATCTATCAGTCAGACCCCAGCACGGCTCTAATCCACCTCTTCCACATCAGTCACTACACTGCTTTGCACATTGTTTAATCTGTATTTGCCTTATCTTCTTCACATCTCTGTCTCCATCTCACTCAGCCTTATTCACATGTTTATCTCTTCCTCTTTCATATCTCCTGCTGTCTCCTCTCCTTGGTTTCACTTCTCCATCTTAATCCCCTCTGAGCTGCAATGCACTCGTCTTTTCTCCTTATGGTGAGTCACTCTCTCTCTGCATATCCCACTTTTGACTATCTCTTGTCCTGCCTTCTCCCCTTGTCAGAGACAGCTTTATCAGGAGGGACCCAGTGTGGAGTACTGCAGCCATTCACAAAGCACAGATCTCTGTCACCTCCAGCCTCCTAATCCACAGGGCCTGGGGACGGAACACACATACATGTGTCCATGCATATTTGAAAAAAAGAGTCGGACATTTGCTTATGTATGTTTAATGTGTCCGCTCATTGGCAATGCATCAACATATCATAACTCAATATGTGTATCCGTAAAAAATTCTGTCTATAATAATAGCAGCATGTATATTAATTCATAGTACATACTCACCTGTAAACTCTGTAATCCATTAGTATATTATGGTATTTGCACATATCTGTAAAATTTCTACTTATAGTAATATCCACCTGTATATTATATTCCGTACATATCCAGCTGTAAATCTTGCTCCCAATACTTGTTATCAATATTTTATATTCATAGTACAAACCCATCTGTAAAATTCTGCTTATAATAGTATTCATTTCTATATTTATTAAGTACATATGCATGTCCTGCACTTATGAAATCAGTGTATATCCTGCACTTACTGCTATTGCCCTTCTGGTTAGACCCAAACTGCATTTTGTTGCCTTGTACCTGTGTAATGACAATAAAGTTGAATAAAAAAAAGGTTTCAATAGCATCTACCAGTTAGTTAGTGGGAAACCAAAGGGTTTGGGTTATGGTAGGATTAGCCCCCCCAGGGCTTCAGCCAGGTTCAGTTACTATTTACACCCCAATGCAACTCCACCAGTTAGCTAGTCCAATACGAGCAATACAACTGTGACCTGGAGCCCATTCTTACTGGTCTGTGTATTTCCTTTCATCTTATGAATGTAACTACAATCACAGTGTGTACAATGGACAAAGAAGGAGGGAGCTGCTGATTTGCTGCTTTCTCTACCACCCCCCCCCCCCCCCCCCCCCCCCCCCCCCCCCCCCCCCCCCCCCCCCCCCCCCCCCCCCCCACACACACACACACACACACCCCCCCACCCCCCTCTCGGAGCCTCTGGACAGAAAGAAAGATACTGATATTCATCTTGTCATCTTAATCTGTAGTACAGACATGTCCCAAAATGTTGGACCGTTCCTTTGAGTGGGAAACAGTGTGAAGCACACAGACGTGGTCATTACCACACCGGCTTTAAATAAGAATTCTTTCTTTCTATCCCAACAGGATGTTGGCCTTTTGCATCAGTGGAGTCGAACTTCCTCAAAGCCCTGAGGTCAAATGAAGTCAACAGCAACGCCGAGCGAAAATGCTTCATTTCCTCTAAATTCGGTCAAATCCAGTCAGTGGTGGGTGTGATGTTGCAGGTGACGGATGAATGAATGTCTCCCCCCCAGCGTCCAACCCCCCCCCCCAACCACCCCCTGGTGTTGGTGGAAGAATTTAATCGCTCCAGTAAATCAGTTATTTTGACAATAGCGGCTGGGTCTGAAGAGCTACTGGAGCTTTTGATTGAGTTAAGTATGCTTGAATACACACATCCACGCACCAACACACAACGGTGCACCACCTGTCCAGGTCCTAACACCTGTTTCTGTGTGCCTGCTATTTACAGTGAAGCATGATGCACTGCTCCAGGCGACAACATGGACGCTGTGTTCAGTGTTTCACGCCGTGTCGCCTGTCCTTCACATCACAGAAAACTGGCCGCCACACTATCTCACCCCGACACACACACACACAGGCAACAGTTAATCACATCTGCCTCCTGTGTTTGATTGACAGAATTTGTGATAATGTTGCATGAAGATGTTTTTTTTTTCCTGGTGAAGTGAGATGAGCTTTAAAAAGTATTGAAATATTTCCCTGTTCCATAGATTGTGTCCATTTACTCATAATGGCTAATTTATTTATCTAATGTACAACACTTTTCATACCGTTCATGTAACTGGATCTAATCTGTCAGGCGTAGGCTTCTGATTGACATATCACACACGTAGATAAAAAGAATGAGTGCTGGATCAGAAAGAGTTCAATCCTCTCACATATGGCCAGCGTCAATTTCATACAGTTACAAAAAGGCGATATTCAGAGTTCTGTTACTCTCCAGTGGTTTAGAACAAAGCAGGACACAAGAGGCAGATCACATTGCTTTAAGATTAAATTTAAAAGAACATAATGAAGCAGCGGGAGGTGATACATCAAACCTTAACTCCCTTTTAGGGGTCTAGCACCAAAAATGCTGGATCCTAATTTTCCCATAATGCAACTCAATAGCAAACCTACCTCAGAGCCTACCTTTGAACTTCTCACCCACACTTTGTAAAAACTTGAGTGTTGAGTTATATATTGTAGTTAGAAGCCTAAACATTTACAACTGACAACAGCGCTATGACATCATCCCGGGAATTTTCACAGAAGATGATTACACAACTGTTTTTACAAGCTAAAAGTAGGAATAGTCAACCGATCCTGTGTAAAATCAGTGCAATGGTTCTTTAAACTTGAGATGAAGGGCACTGATTGGCTAATAGCTGAGAGTTAAGTAGATGGTGACCAGACAGAACGAGAAAGTGTACTATATGTACCATCACACACACACACACACAGGGAGAGAGACAGAGAATCACACAGAATCAATCTTTGGGGTTTCATTATTGTTGAGTTGTTTTGACAGTGTGTTAATATTAATGTATGTGTGTGTGTGTGTGTGTGTGTGTGTGTGTGTGTGTGTGTGTGTGTGTGTGTGAGTGAGCGAGTTGAAGTCCAGTTTCTTCTTCAACAGCCGCTGCACGTAGAGCCAGCAGCCCCTCTGCTGAATAATTCTGCGCGCACACACACAAACACACACACACACACACACACACACACACAGGAGCTAGAAGAGGACAGGAGGATTGGTGTGTTCTCTTCTTTCAGCAGCCGCTCAGGGATAAAAAGCTAGCGTTGAATAGCAGCAGATAGCATTGATAGCTCAGAGAGAAGAGCCCAGTCACTCACAGGCAAACTGCCTGCTGCCTCTTTAATTTGCAACAAATTAATTCATACCAAATATAAATCTAGAAATTAGAATTAAATATGTTTAACAGGGAAATAGTGTTGTACTATCGCAACTAGTGTGGGTTTTCTTGTTGTTTATCCTCCATCTTCTCACATTGTGAGCTAATAACTAAATGAACATGCAGTGAATTATCATCGGACCAAACGGTGAGTCAGAGCCCGAGCCAGAAACTAAACTAAAGCAGATGGTCAAAGTGACAGTGAGAGCGTCTCTGTCTGCAGTCCAAGCTGTTTGATTGACAGCAGATCCCTGGCAGGAGCAGGGAGGAGGGAGACAAACGTGTCTCGGATCATTCAAATTCATTCAATGTACGGACATGTATTTTGCTGTCATGGAAGACAAATGCTCCTCCAATTTGAGTTACATATAAGTCATACACTGGGTTATCAATTCTTACAATTTTATTAGAACAGTTGACTGTAGAGAAGCAAAAGTCTGGGATACATTTCATATTTGTCAGTTATGAGGACAGTGGTTATCCAAAGTGTGGAGTTGTGTCCCTTGATATAAGACAGATGATTATTTTTATTTTTACCTTTTATTCAAGACCTCTCTTTAAAGGACCAGCCTGATCAAATTCATACCTGGAAGCTGCCGGTCCAACCACAGTCTGACCTGCTGGCCACTGCGCACCTCCACTGGAGCGGTT
>NC_048428.1:1137125-1180781 GCF_013103735.1 Etheostoma cragini | reverse complement strand
GGGGGCTCAAGGGCACCTCAGTGGTTGTAATGGAGCCCCACCCTGGGATTATATTTATAGTGTGCAGTTTATGTTGCCCCCATGAGGAATTATAAGTAAGGACAGCAAAACTGTTGGTGCAGATACACACTCACACACATTCACACACCGATGGGGCAGCATTGGCGGCAGCTCTGGGTTCAGTGTCTTGCCCAAAGACACTTCAACATGGGACTGCAGGGCCAGAGATTGAACCACCCACCTTCCGATCGGCAGGCGATCTCAGAGCCACAGCCGACCTATATACATCACAAGGGTTTGATGTGGGTGAGAGATGAGAGTCTGGGACAGGTGGGGGAATGAGGAGCGTAAATCTCTCTTTTTTTACAAAGTAGTTACCAAAGTCACTCGGTAGAAGAGACGAAGAGGAGTAGGGGGGGATGGGGAATATTTGTAAAGGTTGGAGAAGGGAGATTTCATTTTAGATTGAAGGAAAGAGAAGGATTTTTTTTTTCTGTCGGTGTAGACTTGGTGGTCTCTGTTGTAGGCCAGGGGATGTCCTCCTTCCTGCTCCAAGGATTTGTCTTAATCTTCGTCCCCCCCGTAGTCCAATTCAAGGACATCTTCCTTGTGGGGCGATTTCAGAGCACTGTGTGTCTGTGCCTTGCCATATTTCTCTGTCTCCCAGAGATGCCGCAGCACCTTCTTCTGGATCTCCTCTTTTGCATTCTGCCTGTGCCCCGGCCACTGTTAGGCTCTGGTCTCATGTCCACCACATCTCCCTCTGTCTCTGAAGGCTTGGCAGCTTGGTCACCGGCAGGGAGCCAAGGGTCATATCCTAACAGGTTAGCTAGGCATGCTAAGCGTTTGCAAAGACTTTTAAGAGGGACCACTCTTTGCTTAATATTTGCTTTCCACAGCAACAGGTGGGGGCCCCAGAGTCTCTGTCGGGGCTCCCCCTGGCGTGGCGAGCTTGGTCTCTATCCTGAGTGACCTGATGTGGCCTAATGATTGGTTGGTGTAATCAGCTAAGGGCTTCTGAGGTCTGAGATGAGTGTGGAACATAAATTATGGGCAACCAGCAATGCTTATGAATATTTTGGACTGCTTTAAAAATTAATAGCCAGAGTGTATCACCCTGAAACCTCCCCCGCCACACACACACACACACACACACAGAGCTGCATCTGCTTTCTTTATCGACTCCCCTCATTGATTTCTACCACTAGAGTGTTTGTCGTTGCTGTGTGATATAGTGGGACAGTGTGAACAGTTTTCTTCCTTCTTCGCTCTGTGAAGCCTGTCGGGGTATTTGAGCACTGTACTTCCAATCAGCTCCCGGATCATAGGCTGTGTTTACATGGGACACATGGAATCACTAGGAGTATGTGTTTGTATTTTCCCAAATTTACTTTTACGTTTTCATACCATTTATGAATAAAAAGGTTTGCGAGTGCACTTTGTTGGCCCCTTTTTTATGAAATCCAAATCTTTTGCGGAATGGAAGAAATATTTGTTTGTGTGGTTATGCCTATGTAATGCTGTGCCTAAAGGTGTGACATCAAATACAAATGTATAGCAAGATACCTCCGTGTGTTAGCTTTCATTAGATACCAAGACCATGTTTCTAGACAAAGGGCTCTCAAGACCCAGCCTCGGATAAGGGCTCGGGCCGCGATGGAATGGGAGGAAGTTGGGGTGGTGGAAAAAGCTAAGGTAGTAAACTGTGTTGACATGAGAAAGTCCCACCAGAAAATGTCCTATTTGTCAATTTGCACGTCTTTGAGAAATATTTTGTTTTACAAGTTTGGGGATGTTACTCGCATGGCCAGTTGTTAAACTGCTGTAGCTGCTGAGCTAAGTGCTAACTCACTAATCAGCCTGGTTAGTGCTAGTTAGTCCCTCTACTACTCCTCCCCATGGCATTTTGTCCATGTACAGTTATTTAAGAGTTAAAATAAAGTGCTTCAATTTGTTGAGATTATCAATTTCTGACAATCAGCTAAGAAAGTCATTAAATTGTTAGCTTAACTTGATTGCTAAGTAAACAAGCTACGGTTCTACCATTGATTCATGTAACTGTATGCAATCCGTTCCTCTTCTGGGGAACAGTTTTTACACCAACAGGAGGTTACATACAAGTGAACCAATAGCTTCCTCTATTTCCAACTCTCTGGCTTCCCGTTAACTCCAGAGTCAGGATTACCATGGCGTCTTATGGCAGCACTCAGTGTCGAATGCCGCCACTTTCCCTGCCAGATCTTTGTCACACACATACACAGCTTAGAGTTTATATAGTAGGGGGAGATTTCTCCAACCTAACCCTATACCTAGACACACAAGTTTTTTCCCCTTTTAAATATTCTTCCAGAAGTCATGTTAGAAGACAGTGCTGGGATACATCCAGTTATGTGACTACATCTACACACAGTGACTCTGAGGAAGAACAAGTCAAATCTTAACTCTTAAACTTGAAAGAGTGGGAGAGGCTGAATTGAACAAAGTCTGAGAGAAACTTTTCTCAGAGAGCCAGAGTGAGGTGGGAGGCTTACTGTAAAGGTCTTCGAGTGTCATCAGGAGCCAGTTACCTTAGAAACAGCAGAGCCAGAAAAAGTAACTTCTCCTTGTCACTTCTTGGCTACATCGGTCTTTGGTGACATTTATATCTTAGTTGAAAACAAATGCTTGTATTAAACATGTTATTGTATCACAGGTGATGAGGTAGGGAGGCTGAAAATAACAATCCTTAGTGAAAAAGAAAAGTTTTCTTTTTCATTCACATGACATTGTCACAGGAACCAGTCAAAGTTAATTAAAAAGTTTTGTATAAACAACAAATCTCAATAAGTACGTAAGTCAGGCTGATTCTCACACACCTTGTGTAGGAAGTAATTTAAGGGTACAACAAGCAAGATTAATTATAATATACTTTATAAAAAGGGGAGGCAACTGGCTGTGTATTTGCCCTGTATTTCCAATTTAAAAAAATCTGAATGTTACAACAGGATATTTTGGCAATGGGCTCACTTTTGTTCCAAGAGTAAGATGTTCAGAGGGAAATCAGTCTAGTGTGTGTGTGTTAAAGGTCCCACAGGTAACATTAATATGAGTTT
Organism: Etheostoma cragini; assembly: GCF_013103735.1. Classification (NCBI taxonomy): domain Eukaryota; kingdom Metazoa; phylum Chordata; class Actinopteri; order Perciformes; family Percidae; genus Etheostoma; species Etheostoma cragini. The sequence continues at coordinate 1,177,689 of NC_048428.1, read as the reverse complement.
CCCCAGCCTGCCTATGGCCCCACAGTGGCTAGAAATGTTGATAGGTACAAACCGAGCCCTGGGTATCCTGCTCTGCCTTTGACTTTATTCAATACAAAACGTTCCTACTGTCTCATTTGGCCAAAAATTAGCACATTTGCCAGTCTTGCTTAACTTTGGACAGAGCTACTAGCTGTTTGCCCCTCTTTCCAGTCTTTATGCTAAGCTAAGCTAACGGTATCAGTGTTCTCGCTCAATACTGGACCAATTTCATTTCAATTTCTGGACTAAAGATTAGTTTTTTGGAGAAATACAGAACTCTCCTTCGAGGCCAGTTCTTGAAGCTGGAGTCTTAGTAGTTTGGATGCCTCTGACATGACACACTGCATTCTGCTGATTGTATTTATCTGAAAAGCACTTTGAGACTTGGACCATGCACAGGGACAACCATGATTTTTTTCCCAAAGAGGCTGGAGGGCCGAGATACTCTCCAGGGGCCTTTAAGGGCAGAGCCTAAGGGAGATGAAGAGATTTAAAACTGCAGTCACTGACAGGGAGGAGTTCATATTGGGAGATGAGAGGGGAGAAAATAAACAGCTGGAGTCAGAAAAGAGGAAAACATCCCATCTTTTTTTTTTTTTAATCAGACGTCATATATCTCAAGCAGTTATTTTAAATCAGGTGTTTTCCACCTTTGAGGTGATTTATATGATGCAGGCTTATTTAAATGAAGAAGCACAAACAGAATTGTTATTTGGGACGAAAATGTGTGTTTATGGCGCAGCGTCAATCTCCTGCAGGTCATACTTCCAACAAGAGGAACCCCAAAATGGTATAATGCTTAACATGTATATAAACCACTCTGATTGAATACAGAAGAAGTGTTTATTGGTGTCAAAAACTGTTACGTGTGAAACTAAAGAGAAATTCAATCTTAAAAGATTTATTGCTTATGTCCAGGAATGCAACAGGGCAAAGGCAGGGTAGGGTAGAGAGCGGGATTGGTGCTGTAATGTACAGGTGTCCGTGTCCAATAGTCCGGAGATCCAGTGAGAGACCAATCAGGGTGAGTAAAAAACACACAAGCTGGATCCAACTGGGTAGAATCAGCAGAGAGACCAACAGGGTCTCCTTGACTAAACACAACTGGGTAGAGTCAGCAGAGAGACCAACAGGGTCCATCCATCCATCTTCATCCGCTTATCGGGTATCGGGTCAATCGGGTTGCGGGGGCAGCAGCTCCAGCAGGGGACCTCAAACTTCCCTTTCCCGAGCCACATCAACCAGCCCCGACTGGGGGATCCCGAGGCGTTCCCAGGCCAGGTTAGAGATGTAATCTCTCGACTTAGTCCTGGGTCTTCCCCGAGGCCTCCTCCCAGCTGGACGTGCTTGGAACACCTCTCTAGGGAGGCGCCCAGGAGGCATCTTTACCAGATGCCCAAACCACCTCAACTGGCTCCTTTCAACGTCAACAGGGTCTCCTTGACTAAATACACCGGGTCGAGTCAGCAGAGAGACCAACAGGGTCGTCTTGACCATGATCTGACGGAGAGTCTGAGGTTGATCGGGTATTTGAAGCAGAGGTGATTAGTGTAGATGAGCTGCAGCTGGAACCCTAACTCCTGCACACCAGGCTTCACTCCTGTAATTAAGGCCAGAGAGAGGGGAGGGGGTGTGGGGGGGACAGAGAGCTATCTGCAGCAGGCCCTACAAAACATGTTCATGCGCCTAAAACCCAACCGTAAAGCAGTCTGCATTCATTTCAAATTATTAAATGGTCCTGTGATAATGTCTGAGGTCAGCCAGGGTCGTATATCATTTTGTTAACCTTTTTGTGTCCTTTGCCCCTTTAAATCCCCCTCGCAAAGACTGATAGGAGATGGCAGGGGGGCTGCGGACGCTGTCTTTCATGGCCAACCTAGTCTGGACCACTGGCCGATCGCAGTCTTCTGCCTCCAAGTCCACGCTTCCCGTGTTTGTCTGAGGGCTGACGTGGAGGCTGTGTGGGTGCCGTTGAGGCGGGTATGATGGATACGAAGTCTTGGGGTGCAGACATGTCAGTGAATAATAGTTAAAGCAGGTGTTGCTTATTAAGTGTGAATGTGTCGCACGGAACTCAGATTTTGAGCGGTAATTTCTAAATCACACAAGGTCCTCAGATGATACTAATCCCAAGTGAATAGGGCTTATGACAGCATCCTGCAGCCCCACACACACACACATACACTTCATAGGATGGTGTTGGTAAAGGGAACAGGTTAAGGGGAAAGTGTACTGTTCCTTCCTCTACTCTCTCATTTCTCACCCAGAAGAAAACTGGCTCTCCCCACTCCCTGACACACTGAACACACTAACATTTTACATTGCACAAGGCCTATTGTGTTTGTGTGAATGCCTGTAAATAATAACAAGCCCAATGCTGTGTTTCCCATATTGTCATGTCCAAAATGGTTTTCAACATCTAACAATGTCTCCATACAAACAGCTTCTGACTTTGTGACTTCTTGATCCAGAAGATGACAGCTTTGCTTCTTTCTTCGGCATCACAGTACGAGGACATGCAAGTGCTTTCTGACAGCAGCTGCAATCATATCTTGTATAACACACTGAGTGTAATTGTGCCATCCAGCGCGAAGCTGTTTTCATTTCTAGGAAACAAATAAGCACTGTTGGAACGTGGGCTTTAACACAGGCAGAATACAATGTACAGCCTGTGAAGGCATGCACTCAAAAGCAGAACGAAGGAACCACATAAAAAATGTATGTGCTTTCACAAAGACCTTTACTGCACTTTCAAACAAGTTCAAAGTTGAAAGCATTTTCCAGCCCAACAATGTATGCAGCCAAACACACATATCTAGCTAAAGCATGGCTGTTTTTCCACATTTCCTGTAGTAAGTGAGGAGAAAACACAAGTTCAGAGAATGGGCAGATATTACATTTATTTCTACAAATGAGTTTTGCCCAATAAGTTTTTAGCATATAAAACCACAGATACATAGCATTGAGCATCTTGCAGTGTACAGCTGCAGGCAATCTTCTGGAACAGTCTTCCATGTGATCTATATGGCATCACTGTGCACCAGAGACTGTTGTTCTCTGACTTTATCCTTTAAGGCTGAGCATCTTCCCAAAAACAACAAAAGCAGCCAGCCTGGGGAGAAGCGCTGCCTTCAGGACAGTCAGGTAACAGTATCATTGTACAACCCGCTAGCTTCATAGCTAATCAGGCAGCCAACGGCAACCTCTAGTGCTAAAAAGTGAAGCTAACTAGAAGGGCAACCAACTGCAGTTCCTCAAAAAAGATAGTCAATTCCCACAGACGCCATGTTATAATGTCCACACACGTAAAAAAACGTGTATAATTAGGTTTTTTGTCAAGTGTCAAACTCTCCTGGCTATGATAGATAGATAGAGTTTCCAGTAATAAGCTGGAGAACAATCAAGTGGACGACCAATCTATTGAACGTAACAGGTGCAGTTTTAAACACGTGGTTAGCATGGTGAAATGTGACTGATTAAGTTTACGCAACAAAAGTCCTTAGCTAGGGTTAGGAAACAGGGATTGGCTTAAATATGTCACTCAAAACCACTTTAATGAGGACGTAACCTGACGTCTCGGACTAAGGTCCGTAAAACACCGTTAATTACACAGGACGCGTACCCTGGTCTCCTGAGTGAAATATCCTACTGGTACCCCCTTACACAGAATTTGGTGCTCTTATACTTTGCCACCTCACATCCTTCTAGGCCCTTGTGATAATTACTACAACCACGAGGGGACTCCACCTAACTAGAAACCTAATTATGGTGCATTATGGGCTGCTTGCAAGTTTGACATATTCTGCAGTTTTCTGCTACTTTCCTTCTTCATGACAACTGTAGGGGGGTTTATAACTCACCCCCATGCATGATAAAGAAGCGTGCCCCTTTGAGTAACGGGGGGCTGCCATCACAGGAGGCAAGTATAGACTGTAGGCTTCCTTCAGCCGCCTCAGCTCCATCAAAGCCGGTAGTTGGCGACGTCAGGCACTGCAAAGACGGCTGGAGTCACCGGGAGTCCCCCAACTTCAGCTTCATTTTTTAGTTCTTTAGAAACCTGTTTAGAAAAGGTCTATGGAACTAGCATCTACGTCTATGTCGCACACATACGCAACTACTAACATCAAGCAAACGTATTAAAGGCTTTATGAGACACTTTCTTCTTTAGATGTGGTTGCTGTGCTTATAGTCAGATTGGAACCATTGTTTTAATGAATGACAACATTTACTGAATAGTGTGTGTGTGTGTGTGTGTGTGACCATGCTGTAATACATTTTTGCATTGATCATCATTTCTGTAATTTGCGCATATGGCTATGTGTATTTAGTACACAGTGTATGTGCCTTAATGGGTTATGATGTGCTGAATATGTTTGTGTGTTGCAGCTGCATGCAGGAGATGAACAGTAATACGAGTTTTGAGGGCGTCCTACAGGCAGACCCATCAAAATGCAAATGGAGACGCCATTTCCTGTCCAAGACTCAATCGATTGTGCCGGTGTGAGAGGCTCTGCTTGCGTCTGTGGAGCTCCTGCAGCTATAAAGTTTAAACAAGCCCATCATGTCTTTGGCCACATTTTCATTCAGCTATAATTCTACAATTTCTGTTGAAATTGCTGTGAAGTGCTTTGGGTGTAGCTAGTTTAAAGCCGTCGTGCTCCTGAACAGCTGCAAGGCTAAAAGAGACGCAAAACATGTTGGGATATTTTAAAGTACACTGACCTCTGAAGAATGAGATTTCAGTATTTACACTGTATAGAGGCCACATTGTACTCCTGCAAAAGGTTTTTTATAACTTTACCATTTAATTTACAGTTTCAAACCAATGAAGACGCAGAACTATAGACTAGAGTCTTTGACTCCCTTGAGTCACATGACTTGGCTTACCTGAATGTCTAAAGACTCAACGTGATTTAAAGCAACAAGCTGAAGAGACTTGAACTGTTGACCCATTATTATTGGAAAATGCAATAATGTGTGTCATTTTGCTTTTTGGAGTTCTGCCAAACTGTCATTAATAATTAATAACATGAGTCTTCAGAACCTCATGCTTACTTTCAGTTGAAGCTGCAGGGACCTGAATGAAACAGAGAAATTAGCCTTTCATTATCACATTAATTAGTCTATGAACATGAATGAGTATATCAATAGTTTCCGTCTTCAAAATCAGCATATCACCTCTTTTACTCCCTGTACCCAAAAAAGGAATCGGCTAGTTCCTGCTTCTAGTTGTTAAAATAGCTCCTTGTCATTTTTGTTGTATATTTTAATAGACTATCAATATTTGCTGTTGTCTATTGTGTGTATTATTAGATATTACCTGTTCATATGCCAACTGTGCTGTTTTAAATAAGGGCTGGCTGCCTACTGTGAGAGGAATTTGTGGTAAATTATCAGAAAATGATTTTGGAGAAATGCTCCTGCAGCTTAATGACTGACCTTAACTGTTGTAAAGACCGTTATTATAATAATTACTGTACTATACCTGTCATGCATGGTTAATGGTTCATGAAACAGATGAACAGTTTCCAAAACACAGCCAGGACACTGGTCAATCTCGGAGAGCAATCTATTAAAACTGAATAAAAAGCTTAATATGTCTGTGTTAATTACCATTTAACTTTTAGGGCTCACTAGTTTTAAGTCTGATCCTAATGCACCATGCTGCAATGGTAGAGACATTAAGGTTCAGCGCTGATTCAGGTTTTAATTAGGGCTGCACCGATCCAAGATAAAGTCCAGATTTCAGCCCTGATATTTTCTGTTTTTTAACTCACCATCGTAGCACATCACACATCATTCGTCAGCAGCTGGAAGAGTTGAGTTACCTGTTAACAACATGGAACGAGCCAAAGAGTCGGTTGGATATTTCACATGGATTCCCATGTCTGACTACAATGTCTCCAGAGTAAATGTTTGGAGGAGTAGTGGCAGTACTGCAAAGTACAACACTACCAATTTAATCAAGCCCATCCAAATTAAATCCATTACATCCATGTTATTTTGTCTTAATTAGGAAAGTAACGTTTAGTTAGGGAAGTCTGGTGAACATTGGGGAAGGTAAACAGTTTCAACACGTCCTCACCCCCATCTCGTAAAATACAGACGCCTGGTCAGGTGCCTTTGTCGTTGACACTGAAACTTAATGTCTCCTTTAACGCCATATGACACGCGCATGGTCGGGACGATTGGCGTCCATTTTGACGCTGTTAGGTTAAGGGAAAACTTGTGGAGGGGCTTATGGTGTCTTGACTTGCAGCAATAACGGGACGGTTGAGGACACACATGGGACGCAAACCCCACTCTCCTGGGCTAAAGTCCCATTCAACCCATCCACCCCCCTGCCCAGACTCCCTACGCAGGATTTCCCCCTCACATAATACTCATTAACTAGCTACTGCTCCCCCCGGTACGTTCTGCACACACACCAAAGGGTACTTTTTTCATCATGTCAGACGCTGAAGGCCACTGTCCAAACGTAGTATTTTACGCATTTGGAGTGAGAACGGGTTGAAAACAACAAGGGTATTGGATCGGTATTGGGTATCAACTGACACCTAAAGCCCATTTTTTTTGTAGTTATTAACAAAATTCAAATGCCTAAACCAAATCCCCCAAACAACAATTGACCCCAGCAGCCTCTCATCAAGCTGCCCTTCCTTTCTCCCGCGCCCCATCTCTTCAAGCCCTTTTAACCCAGCCTCCCCGGTAGGCCCCTACCACCTGTACCGCTGGCTAGGGGGTGAGCCAAACTAAAGAAAAACAAGAAAAATCTAATTTTTGAAATACCATACCATGTAGATAAATTGGATTGCTGACATTCCTAGTTATATACATACATTTACATGTGCTTACACAACCACAAGCACCAACATGATATAAAAATGTCAACTGATGCAAAAACTGTTTTACCCATTGCTCTACACTGCAGAATTGCCTAGCCCCTCCCAACAGAAAGGACCTAATGAGGCAAACCTGCACGCACTCTCCTTAATTAAGCTAGTGAGCAGCTAATCCACACCCCCCACCCCCACATCCCCATATCACAGCCAGAACCTTAGCAAAACCCTATGGCTCTCATTTTTGAAGAGTGGGTACAAACTTAAACAGGTGTAGGACGGGTGCATCCCACGTGTGGACCATGGTCTGAATTCATGGATGCAAGTTTCTGGTGTGGACTTTAATTAGCAGCATGGAACTAGTTAAACAGGAGAAGGAGAAGTCATCAGCTGATCATTTAACAGCAACGGCAGATCTGGCTCTTTTAGAAGACCTCTATGAGGCGAGCAACGGTGCACACGCAGCCACAGTGGAGCGCTCTATCGGGTTGATTGAGGACACATCAGCGGGGGTGGGGGTGAAGAAGTCTACAACATTGTTTTAGCCTGTGGGGTTCTGCACAACATGGTAAAGGACCACGGGGCGCCATGAATGTAGTGATGGAGCCGCTGACCCAATGCCCAGAGGGCAGGGTCCAGCACAAGGAGACAGGGTGTTACTCCTCGCTTTCAAAAGGTATAGTCTCATGTTTGGCAATGATATTTAATACAGGAAACAGAGGACACATGCTCTCCCTCGCAGCTTACAGTACAGTACCTGTATATTGGATTTAGCATACATATGTCAAGGATGTATAAATGAACCAGCTGGAGTCTGATTAAAAAGTTGACTCCATCAGTAATCTCTTTCCATTCAGCATTCTTCCTACAGCCTTATGCCAGTTTTCCGGCTGCCAGATAGTACACACGGTACTGCAAATTAAACTGAGATGTCAGGGTTTCACCCTCCACCTCTAAAAAGGGCCGCTTTTTAGCCGGATTACGTCTGGCCATGTTGTAAATAGTAGGAAAGAGGCCTCAAAACCGACAATACAATTGGGCGTGATATTTAAATTCCTATTGTTTTCATCCGCTGCATTCGTCAATGTACAACCATTCTTACGCTCTGATTGATGTGATAGGAACGTTTCATGGATCCCACGTCAAGCCTGTCGTAAGAGGATTCCTGCGCTCATATCTGTGCTAGTTTCTAAGTTAGGTGGATAAATGAGGGCTTATGAATCCATAAACCTACTGAACAGGCCTTTGTATGGTAGGTTTAGGTTTGATTTATTACCTTCTACTGAACAATAAATATTGTGTTTGCATTAATAAAAAATGTATTTGGTGTTTTAGGCCATTGTGCTATTGTACATTTAAAAACTAACTCATAAACCTGAGGGCTGTACCACAAAGTTTAATGTTTTATGTGTAATTGTTTCACATACAGTACTTAATAAAAAATACATCTAAGAAATATAGGGGAGGGTGTGGTAGAAACCTGAAATGGCATGAATAAAAACCACACCCCAATGACATGCCAACTGTAGACAAATACAATTAAAAAAAAATCATTTCATGTGTTTCTGTGAAAACAAATCATAGGAAATGTAACAAATAGAAATCCATGCAGAGTCATTTGACGGTAAGTTTACAGTAAAAACAAGTGAGATTAGCACGGGTTGTTGAGTTTTTTTCACACAGGTGGCACTCTTTTAACCTGACTATATCACCATGGCAACTTGTGCTGCAGGGCTAACCTGGTCTGAACCAGTTTGTTTGAGTTTGGACTTGAATTGGACCAAAAAGTTTTTTTCCGGATATCAACTCGTAGAAGCAGTTATCTCTGAAAAGGGCTCCAGGCTTTGCAGAGTCAAGTAAGGCAAAGAAACCCTGGCTCTTTTCACCTTGCTTAGTGGTAAGCCTCTCAGAAAAGCTTGATCCTAGACTTTAGACTTGACTAGGACCTGAGGGGTATACCAAAAACAACATTGATAGAGCCATGGTTTCTTTGTCTTAGCTGGCTCTACAGCATCTCCAGCTGGACTGATCCGAAGCCAGTCGGTCTGACTCACTGGCTTTAAGGTGACTAAGCTAAAGGAAAGGAAAACATCACAACCCAGTTTAAAACACACACACACAAAACGGTAAATACATTTGCGCCGAGCTGTTGGTTGTGTGTGTGTGTGTTTGTGTGAGAGAGAGAGAGAGAGAGACATTAACACGTGTAGGGCTTGGAAAAACTCCCTAACTCTAGTGTTATCTATTTGCCTTCTAGAACACTGTGATCGTCTGCTTCTGGTTTATTGGAGGATCCCAAAAACCGCCAAAACCAGGTCACGGATGTGGCCTTTATCATTTACAACCAAGTCTATGTACACCAAATTCCACTTCTGGGATTGCTCTTCAGATCTCTGCAGGGTAAATCCAGGCAGCTAGCTAGACTATCTGTCCAATCTGAGGACTATGGTTACCTGGTCCTCAGATCTCTGCAGGGTAAATCCAGACAGCTAGCTAGACTATCTGTCCAATCTGAGGACTATGGTTACCTGGTCCTCAGATCTCTGCAGGGTAAATCCAGACAGCTAGCTAGACTATCTGTCCAATCTGAGGACTATGGTTACCTGGTCCTCAGATCTCTGCAGGGTAAATCCAGACAGCTAGCTAGACTATCTGTCCAATCTGAGGACTATGGTTACCTGGTCCTCAGATCTCTGCAGGGTAAATCCAGACAGCTAGCTAGACTATCTGTCCAATCAGAGTTTTCTGTTGACGACTTAAACTAGTTCTGACATTTCCGTATACATGTTCCACCAAAACTAGTTCCTTCCTGAGACTATTTAGCAGAGGCACCATGGCACCGTCCGCAGCTTAGCCCCGCCCAAAACGTTTGTGATTGGTTTAAAGAAATGCCATTAAAGCAGAGCAGGTTTTTCTTCTTTGCCAGTAATGCTGTGGACTTGCCAGTCTGGTAAGACAAAAGGAATTACGACCCAGTTGCTCCTGGCTTGCCAGCACGTGTTCCTGCTGAACTGCAGTGGTCCTCATATCCTGCAGTTACCGGCTGCTTTATCTGAACTCAAGTCCTCAAGAAGGGGCCCCGTCAACCCCAAATGAGGTCTGCCTGTCCTCAAAAGGGCTTCCGCCACCCTTGTCCCCCTCCAGACCTGCTTTGCCCTTCAGACCTGTCATCTGGTTACCTTTTAGAGAGGGTCTGTCCAGTCCCTAGGCTGTCCACCTGAGGGTTCCTGCTCAGTCCTGCCACACGCCGTGGTGTTAATGAAATCATTTCACCAGCTCTGCCTGTGCCTGGAAACCTGTAGAAAAGTCTTTCCCTCACAGTGAACGTCTGTAATGTGCAGTGTATTTGTTTGCGGACAAATCGATCAATTTGATGTTGAATGTGATCGAATATTTGTCTCAAGCTGGCGTCAATTTCATTATCACATTGTTTTTCAATGAATAAAAGTCAGAGTGACTGGAAGGTGGAAAACCCATTTGGCAGTATTTGGCAGTGATGTGAAGAATGTGTGCTACCCCTGCTGTCACCAGACTGGAAGGTCATGTTCAGAGACCATGTTCAGTAACCCAGTGGTGCTTGTTAACTGGGTGGCTCTACTGCAAAAATAACATAAAGTAGTGCTGTAAAAGCTTCTTCAGCCCTATTGGAGTGGGATTAGTATTACCTGGTGACCTCTATTCCTTTCTAATAACGGAGGTAAACCCTCACAACTGACCCGCCATGATAGTACTCCTGTGTGAATCAACATTCCTTGATTTGGATCATATATGATTTTTTGTCTTCTGTACACTTTTTCATCCATCTTACAAAGAAGGATATGGAATGGCGGGGGGCCAGCTTTCATGGCCAACCTAGTCTGGACCACCGTCAAACCCGGAGACCTCCGTCCCCGAGTCAAAGCCCTCCGGTGATGTTGTGTGGGCGCCGCCGCACTCGGGATGATAGGGGATGCACCTCTGGTGACCTCTACCGGGCCTGGACCACAAAGATAAGGAACCCCAACCCCTGGCCATCCTCCTCTTTCGTTCAGGTACCCAACCCTTGGGTAAAGATTAAAAGCAGGCTTTGCCTATCCCGTGTGAATGCGCCACATGAAACTCAGATGTGGGGTCCTTAGATGATGCTAATCCCGTAAAAATACGGCTTTCATTAATAATGAATTTCTCCCTGCTCGAAGAAAAAGAAAAAAGAGGCAAGCTAAGGGACTAAAAAGAAGAGCAGTGAGTTTCTCCAGGACCTGGTGGCCAACTCGGGTCTCACTCCCACACCACTGCCACAGAAAACTCATAAATAGCATTAAGAATGTATCGTAGCTGCAGAAGCCCTGCTGCTGTTGGGAACTAGGGAGGAGAGTTATGTTGAGAAAAATAATGGAGCGTGTCTATGAATTATTGACACTGCTGTATCAAAAGCAAGAGGACGGTGATATTCTTGTTGTTGCGGCCGGCCATGCTGGAGACTCCCTCCGCTTCTCCTTATAGAATGAGTCTCAAGGGAAATGAAGTTTGTGTTAGTGGTTTTGACTGTGTGAATTTTTTACAACTGCCCAGTATGATTTCGCATCTGGAAGTGTAAATGCTGCGTTATCAATCATGAACTCTAAATCATGTCCTGTAATGACAGAACAATTGACTGGGACTGATGAAACCCTGACAGACACAAAGTCCCAGTAAAGTAGCTATGATGTGTGTTGTTTTCTCCGAGCTTTGAGGTCACTTTGTTCTTGTCATCGACTGAGCAGTCAATGGCTTTGCCTTTTTTATACAAGACTCATAAAGTGCCTCTTTCACTGCTGTAGTCAATAACCCATGGCAACCGCATGTGCTTTGTTTCAGTTGCTGCCACATCCGTCGAACAGACAGAGACGAAGGCGTGAGATCCAGGACAGGTTTCAGCAAACAGAAAAATAACAGAATATTTTTTGCTTTTGACAGGGAGGTTTCAGATCTGGACCACTCAGCCTGTCCGTCTTCCCAGATGGCATTCATCCTGTCTAATGTCTGGAATTACCACACTGATGTGCTTGACATACAGAGGAGTCAACAGGCCCAAATCAGGCATGAGGTGCTGAGGAGGACCACCTCAGTGTGAGCATGAGGTCTCAGGTTTGTTCATGGGTTACGCTTCCTACCACAACTTAGCACAGACTGTGTAGGTGATCACTGCTGATATGGATGGTGGAGCAGGAGACGCCAGAAGCATGGACACCAGCTGTGTCCTCTCGAGTGTTCTGTTTGCTGTCCAACACAGCTGACAAGGGGACACCATCTACAAATGATTCCCATCTCTGGCCTCCCCACGACTACAACTTAAACAAATGTTTACCACATCTTCTTACCTCGGGCCATTACTTTGATCACTTTCTGTATTATACGGCAATATTGCTACATATGATAAGCAGCAAAACGATGAGGTAGGGCGCCGAGCAGAGAGGCAAAGCACAGTGGTTCTGGTTTTAGTTGCCTCTTGAAAGGTCAGCGACAACTAGGTCAAAGTTAAATTGTTTGAACTGAGCACAGCGCACCAAGGAAATTCCGAGCAATGCAGTAGGAAAACATTGGGTGGCCAGTGTAGAGCAGCTTTACCGCCAATCATGTGTGGGGGGCTTAAGAGTAAAGTCCAAAAAACAGTGCAAGTGAAATCAAGTGAGTAGACCCTGTGACTTTCTGCACCCCCACCCACACAAACCATGTCTCACTTTTTAAGAATGGCATAGTAAACAGAAATTACATCACTCACATAGGTATAATAATACATGCTTATAACTGTGTGTTGTACTTGTTATTTACACTTTGTGTGTATTTGGGAAGTTGTGAGGGGGAAAATGTAACAAACTTTAGCTAACAGATATGACGCAGAAAAAGAACAAAGTGTTGGCTCTTTGCCATGTTCCATCTGACTGCCAGTGCAGTTCAGCTGTCTTTTACTGGACTGTTCTTCTTCTCTGACTTCCTGTAAACTCTCTCAAACAGTCAATTTGTTCACAGAGAACAAAGATAAACCAGAGTCAGCAGACCTCATTCTACTTGATCCATGTCGGAGTGCGAAAAACAAATTAAAAAGCTCGGAGCTCTTTCTCTCCAGCAGCTTTCCAGCCAATGGTTGGAGGTTGTCTCATCCACTTTGTCCCATTTCACCCCAGAGGGGGGGAGAGATTAGGAGCACTTTTAGACCAAATCTGCTCCATCTGTCAGTGCTATTAGAGAAACTGACCAGCATCATTGCCTCAGACCATCACACACACGCACACACACATGCGTTTTACCCACCAGCACCATCCTTTCCACTGCCATCACCACCAATCTGGCTCCCTGGGCCCTGAGGGAGGTTGAGGTGCAGCTTCGGTTAGCTAGTGGTTGGGAGCAGTACGGTGGTAATTCAGACAACACTCACCAGAGTGTCTGCCATATGTAATGTGCTTGGCGTGGCCGACGCCTGGCCTGAGTATACCGTCTGCAGTCCCATTAGACCCTGCACGGTGTTTGTTCCCGTCACACCATCTGCCCCACCTGTGGAGAGAAGGGGGGAGTGCTACTGTCGAGGGGTAACAATTCGGAGAATAGTCAGCGACTGTTGGCCAGCGGAAAGAAACAAGAAGTACTTTGGGATTTGGGAAGTATTATTTGAACATTTGTCAACAGTAAAGAGACAGTTCAAATAAAAAAAATATATATTTTCCTCTTACATGTAGTGCTATTAATCAGAGTAGATAGTTTTGGTGCAAGTTGCCCAGTGTTGGAGATATTGGCCGTAGAGATGTCGGAGCCAAATATTTACACACATACTACTGCATGGGCTCCACAACCTTTTTATTTTGAAGTGCCACTTTTAAAGATTAAAAATGTCTTGTTCATGTTCAGCATTAAGTCTGTCTTCCCACTTGGGCTTTGTCATTTTTATTCCCTTTGTCCCACTTTCTGTGAAGAAGCCAACAAGTACTAGCCAATCAGAGGCAGAGTAGGGTGGGTCTTTCAAAATGTGGGCGATAAGGCACCCAGCTTGTTGGTAGAGCGGGTACCACATAGAGGTTCACTCCTCAACACAGAGGGCTTGGGTTCGACTCTGGCCTGTGGCCCTTTGCTGCATGTCATTCCCCCACGCTCTCCCCTTTCACGTCTTCATCTGTCCTGTCAAATAAAGGCCTACAATGCCCAAGAGATCATCTTTAAAAACTACTGGGAAATGGCAGGCTGTGCTCCTGCCAATGGCTGTGAAAGTGATCATTTGGAACATTTCACAGAAACTGTCTTGTGCACTTATTGCTATCGTACCATTTGTTGAGGTACCGCTTGACAATGGCACTTGCACCTAAGGTTGCCGACGGCAGTACTAGAGTATGTGCATGCTGAATGAGCTAACGCTACAGCTCATCCAAGGAGGACACCAGTAAGCGTTACGTCTTGGGCTGTCACAAACACCGACCTCTCCTACACGCGTATGCTTCCTTCTGTGCAGTGATGAGCTTAGCGAGTGTAGTTTGGTGCAATAAAAGTAGTTCCTAAAATTAACGTTTTTAGTTTTAGAAGTTAGCATCACACGTGCTGAAACGGACCCAGGGTGAGTCTGAGTGGGAAAGAGGAAGACAGCTCCCTTTGCTCTGAGATGACGTTATCTTTTGTTCTGAAGTCGGCAATTTACAGCTCACAGCGACTTTACATCATCTATTGTCTGTATTTTGTTTGACATCCAGTGTGCGCAAACAACTGAAAGCTCTGAGCGAATTCAAGCTGGTGTTTTATTGTGAAGGGTAGAGCCAGCGTTAAGGTAACTTTGTTTTTTACCTTAACCTTTCTTGTGCTAATGTTTAGCTTTGTTCATTACTGTCCAATATCCAACGCCATCCAAACCGCTCCAAATTCCAAACCCTAAGTTTGTTGGGTACCCAGGAAGCCAAGTGGGAAGTAGAATGGATTAACGACTGAATCTGAAATATTTGAAAGACAAACAAAGAAGGGTCTTCGATTTAGGGTTAGACTCAAGTGCTTCTGTTTCCCAGAAGTACACTTAAAGTACAATGAGCATGGCTGTTTGCCTCAGAGGACATCTGCATTACGTTTTAACTGTGAGGAAGTGCAACACTAAATCCTCGGAGTACCCTTGTGTTGGGACGTGAAGCTTTCAAGTAATTTTTTAGAACCTCCCGACGTTGATACCACAAATAGAGTAAGGAAGTGGTCTGCAGTAAATACAGTTAGAGGCTTGTCCAAAGATTTGTTTTGTATTTGTTATGTCTCAGAAATATTGGACTTATCGTATACACCTGTATGGAAATGAGGTTTCCTTTTTCTTTTTTTATGACAACCACTTTTTTATGACTACCAACTAAATTCTCTGGAGTAATTACTATAACTCTAACATGTATAGTTATTATTTTTGGTGAATTTTTACCTAAAAGCCAATACCACAATTGGTTTTAGTGGTCTCCAGATCCATAAGGTTTCTACATTGAGTCCAGTTCAGTTACTTGTGTTAGTGTACCGGCAAACTGATGAGAACAGATCGTGGCAAGAAAATGCCCCAGAAAATATTTAGCTGTTAGCTAAGGGAAACGATTTGGCACAAGTCAGAGCATGAGGGGCAGAGGGCCTGGCCTGGACCAGAGCCACACCGTTTAACTGTTAGCAACGGGGGGGTGTATAACTGGCACCAAACTGGACAGCTGACCGCGCCCAGGACTGGGCACAAGGACAGGGGGAGGAAAGCAAGCCAGAGGCTGTGTGATTCCATCAAGTACTGCAGGGTGCCTGTTTAGGTGCCTGTCAGTTTTGCTGGAGCTGCCAAGTAAGGCTGGTAGAGCCCAACGGCTGCATCTGTCCCTGCAAAGCCATGACTCAGTGTGGAAAGGCACGTTTAAGAAATGGATTGATTCTTCAGATTGAAAATAAACGGAGAGAAAAAGACACATGGTTACATTAATTCAGAAGTGTATTCCATACATTGGTGTGTGAATGCAGTAAATGACTCCATGTATGTTTGCATGCTCTGTATTGCCATCATATGCTGCCTTGGCTGCTTTTGCTCTGTGGTGACAGGGGGATGATTTTGGCGAAGCTGTGGATGTTGACTGCCTGCTGGGCTCAACGGCAGATGTCCCTCTCCGGGTCCTGGGACAACGCGAGAATGAAAGCTACACAAACAATAGTCCTTCTATAAATATAACAGGGTTGCAGATTGCACATTTTAAAATTCAACACATCCAAACTCACACAAAACAGTTGAATCCTAATATTAATGTTTCACGATATTTTTCATACAGCATGGCGTATAGAAAGAATTAAATTGTCGTTACCAATACATATGGCGTTCATTTGTTGTTGTTCTGGACTCTTTTTTTTTTATACTTACCTGGTGTACTCACATCGACACACATCGGGACCAATCATGTGTTCAGAGTCCTGCTCACGGACATGCTAAACACCCATTAGGTTTGCAGGTATTTGGTCATAAACCAAAGTACTGGAGAAAGTAACATTATTTTGTCTGATTATTCAAGACCAAATGTATCTTCATTTCAGTTTTACAAGTTATGTAACTAGACATTTATTAGTGAAAATGTTTAGATGTCAAACTAGCAATTTGGAGGTAGTCGGATTTAAATAGCTAAACAATTGTACATATGTTATGTTACATATGTTTTCCTTAGATAAATCAGTCTGGTACTGCATGGCCTTCACTGTACGCTGGCTGTCTAGCTGGCTTGCTTGCTAGGTTGGTCAGTTGGGGAGACTTTGACCTAAAATCAGGCAGGAATGGAATGCAGGAGACAGGAAATAACGATCAAACTATTTCTTCACCAAGGAAAACAAACTGGACAATTAGGACAGGCAACAACAAAGGGAATCACGACAAACAAACGGCAAAGAACATATGAAGACCTAAAAACAAGACAAGGCAAAGCTGGAGTGGTTAGTGAACCACTGATTGGGTAACAAGACACCGAGGACATGTAACACAAGGGCAGGCTGGGGAGGCTGGAACTGAAACTGGTGTACAAGGGACGTCATGCTGGGCCAACCTGTTCTCATTCCCAACTGTTCAAATTCTGACCCTTGGTCAGTGTCTCTTAGTAAAAATCCCCTATTAGCCGCTGTGTGGGATGCACCGGGCAGAGCAGCAGCTCGATGTGAGATCATGTAGTATTAAGAGCTACAACAGTAGCGAGCAGTAGGAAAGATCGAAAATCATGGACGAGGTTGGTTGGGGAGGCGGAAGGGTCAAACGACTCAGGAGGTTCATGTCCCATCCTTGGCTACATTTCATAACCCCACCCACCATCTTTTTCTAAACCTGTCCCGATCTTGTGCCGCAAGACAGTCCTGTGTACGTCCAGACCCAGAGCGTCAAAAAGTGAGTCCCGAACCAGGAGCGAGGAAGTGAGATCTACACTCTTTAGATTCACTTTTACAGTGTTTTACATTGTTTTATTCATTTACTTGTTTGATTTGTAGGCAAGTAGATCTTTTAAAGGCATGTTTATGTTGAAATATGTGTGCATACAGTATGCAAGAAGGTACCTTGTATTGGTTTTCCCTCTTATAATATAAATATATGATATTCATACAATTTTAACCTCTTTAGAAGGAACTTTCTAACGTAATTTTTGGGCAGTTTTGACAGTGCTGCGTGTATTGGATCGATCAGATAACATGCAGATAAAAAAACGAGTAGCGCCTTCTCTGTTTGCCCTCGGGACTTCAGTCGTTTTTTTTTTGCTTTCGACACTTGCGTATTTCTTCTCCTGCACTGATTTGCTACAGCTGAATGGCCAATCAGACTGATTGCCGAGGAGGGTCTTCTCGTGGCGACGGTGCTGGACGTACTTCGGAAACTAGTGGGATGAGAGCTCATCGCCAAAGTGTTGGATGATGTTATAATGAAATGGAGTAGAAAGGCACATTTGCAGTGCATTGGTATTCTGGGGCTGGAGACTCATTTCAGCATTACAACATCAATGTGTTTCCCTTTTGAGGAATTTGTTCTTTATTTTGCAAAGCCTCCATTTTCCCTCTGCTCCTTTACTGTAGTCCTCCCTTCTTTTTCTCTCAAAATATTTCGAAAATGTGGGTGAAACGCAACATTTCCTGAACTACACAGAATGCACTGAGGCTGATATGTAGCCAACACATTCCCCTTCATCTTCCACTTCCAACCAACCACTCAAACACAGATGCAAACTTTTAGAACAATGTATCTTACTGAAAAAGCTAAATAAAACTGGTTGAGGGTGAGAGGTATCCCCCTGGGATTTATGTACATAATATTCAACTTGGTGCTCACTTGTAAACCAATCATAAATAATGATCATCATCGGCCTATCTTGATCAGCTACTGCAGGATTGCATTAGGGGGAAATGATAATTGTTTGGACAGCATGAAAATAGAATCAGAAAAGCTATTTTACTGCTTTTTATCCATTAAAAATACACTTATTTAAAGTGACTCATGCTACTGCGGTGTGTAAAACTGCAGATCAGTAAGTAAATTGGGCCATTAGTCGAGAGGAGACACCTAACCCCACTGAAATGAAAGGAAATGCAGCTTGAAACATCCTGCTTGTTGAGAGTAATAACAGTATTTTCCCTTATGTTCTTTCTTACACCTGATTTGCTCTGATTGATGGCCCCTATTAGCAATGAAAGTTCCACTGTTTTCATAAAGTGGCTTCTTATCTCTGTTATTATTGGACTTTATGAGCCTGTGTGTATTTCCCTCTGCTGGCGAATCAAGTCAAGTCATAACTTTAATTGTAGTGCACGTTTTAAACAACAGCAAGTGACCAAAGTGCTGAACAGGCACAAAATACATGAATACAAAATCAAACAATGGGAACATAATAAACATGATAGTACAATAATTCTAGCTCAGGCAACAGAAGATGAAGGTGAGTGGATGACGGCGCCTACACACATTCTCACTCCCATCTGGTCAAATACTGACGCTTGGTCCGTGTCTCCGACCCAAAACCCCCCCTTCAGCGTCTGAATGGATCGGTAGAGAGTAGTATGAAAGACTGAACATCTGCATAAGGAGGTTGGTCTGCAACACACTACCTTCACCCAGAAGACCAGGGATGTTGTGCATTTTATTAGCCCCCCCCCCCTCTTTCCGTGAACCTACCTGTCTCGTTCTTGCGCTGCATGTCAGTTAAACATATGTCCAAACCTAGAGCGTCAAAAAGTGACGTCAAGGGCGACCCACCGAATCTAAACACTCCGCCACAGGAGACTTTGTGCGTCACTAAGAAACACCAAAGGGCCCCGACCAAACTCCAAACCACAGAGATTCAGTTAAAAGCTACACAAGTGCTGAGAGACAAACATGGTTTCTCAGAGTTTCCCATCACACCTGTGGAGCAGTCACTTTAACGTGAGACACTGGTTAGAGGGGGGGATTGTGCCATTCCACAGGGGGGTAGTCCAAAACGGTTTCAACTGTCAGGCTGTCTCTGCCTGAACTGGCTCGACAAACCTGGAAAGCCCCAAAAAAAGATAATTAGTGGCACGACGCTGGAGAAAAACCGCTTGTTAACTCAGCTTTACCCATAAGGCTCTGTGCAGGTTCCAATAAAAAGCTTGTTTGGAGAGTCATGTGACTCTACCAATGACATGTTGCTTATTCAGCCAGAAGGATCAGGTTGTTATTAAGGAGCTATATGAACAATTAAAAATATCATTACGGCAGAAAGCAACACTGCTGTTGCCAGTAAGATGAGGCAGGAAGGCTGCAGAACGCTGCTTACGATGTAAATGTGTAACACACTGTGTATTTCTAATGTGAAAAACTGTAGTCAAGAACTGCGTTCTGGTCTGACACTGTCCAGTTATGGAGACGTGGGGATCAATTCAGGTTTGGGCCAGATCAAAGCTAAATTAATTTTACTGATTAAATATTGTCTGAAGACTAATATATTTACTAATGCGGGTTGTATTTGCTGCAGTACCCGTGCTGTTAGGGAGAACTTCTCCAGGATTTTCAAGACTGGTTTGGGGATAGTTGGTTTTGCAGTCTCTTTTGTTAAAAATTGTGATGAAAGTGGTAATATCTTCTGTATTTCTGTTGTTTATGAAATTGAGGGAGACGGTGAAAATTGCTAAAAAAAGTTTTTCTTTTGTAAAATCCTTAAAAAATGAAGGCAAACTTGTTCCAGCCTGATATGGTTACCAAGGGACTACAGATAAAGAAAGCCAAACTGGAGGTTCGAGCAACTGGAGCATGAGAAGAAGGTATTTCAGTAAATTGTTTATTTTGCTTAAGCATGACTGGCGTTGTGTATTAATGACTTTTTCTTATCTTTTAAGGCACATAATATAATAAGAGTTTGAAGTTCCAAGTTTTTTATTGTAATGTGCACACCATCTACAGAGAAGCTGCCAATGACAATCTTATCTCTAGTAATGCTCATCAAATATGTAGACAATCATGCATGTAAAAATGAGAAAGAAAAAGGGTGAAATACATTCTTCAGTTTTACAGAAATATTGTCCTGTCTAATACATGGCCTGTCTGATGGTTGGGCCAGCGGGTTGAACAAGGGTCCACGATGTTGGGGACCACCATCAGCACATGGGGGGGCTTTGTTTTCCTGATGCTCGCAACGTTATGTGATGTGGTGCTGCAAGCTCGCCACAGACACAGATGAATCAGGATTTGATGAGCCCCAAAGGTCATCTCAATCCTGACCCAGCATCTCCCGTTGGCCACATTGAAGTGCCTTTGTGCCGGGGTCCTTGGGTCAGAACAATGGCAATTTATAACACTGTGTGTAGGATTCTTTAGTATAAGTATACATATGCCCAAAAGTCAAATGTGGTGTATGCCGAACATTTTTTAGATTTATAAATCAAAATATATGTTCCCTTTAGAAATCACAGATTAAGTGTGCGTTCGTGAATAAGCCTCTTATTCCACCTGTACGCGCCCATTTTTAACCATAAACAGTCAAAGCAGAGGTCCTCGTGGATGCTGATCAGTACGTTAAAGACCGTGGCTCCTGTTCTCAACGGCGAATCATGGCGACTGGAGGGGAAAAAGCTTCTCAGACGTTCGGGAATTGTTGCATTTGGACCGGGACGTCAGATCCGTCACGTGTTCCTTTCTACTGGACCCAGTTTAGTCCATAGATCTAAGAGGACAGCTTTAGGGAATTTAAATCATCGTCATGGTCCCTGAAGTCTCTTTCTCTCCTGATTCTTCCACTGGCGTAGTCGCCGCAGTATTTCTATGTTTACAACATTGTAATTGTTAACACCTTCCTAAAAGCACAGCATCAACTATACACTTTCAAGATGAAAGTCTACTAGGCAAACCCCCTTTTCTTCAACAGGATTCGGCAGCAACACTGTTAAAGTTCGGACTGATGACGAGGACATTAAGTGGAACGATTGATGAGACTTTGACTGTGTTCTGCCGTTATCTAATGCTAAGGTATTTGATGCTACCATAAACATGGAGTCGGGCCATCCCCTCCTCCTGTTCTCCGTACGGGACAACGTGACGGTGAGACGGCGCCGATTAAATATTAAATATTAAGAACAAAATTGTATTTAAGATTTCGAGTTGGTGTTTACGGTGGTGGTTTAAGGAACAATTATCACTCAGTAAAAGTGCAAATAAGAGCAACATTTATGTTCATGATAATGTGGATCATATGGAGTAAAATGATGTGAGTAAGACTATTACTAAAATATTAGGAGTAATCATTATTCCCACATTTCCCTATTGGCTCCGAAACATGCGTATGCATGGGTCAGAGTTTGCACGGAGGACCGCACATCCTCCTGTCAATTTTTTATAAATCACAACCTCTGCGTGGGAAGTGGCACATGCACAATTTAAGCCCCGTTTTGTGCGTGTGCCACGTTTATAAATGAGATAAGTATAAGCCTTACATCAGCTGCAGAGAAAGCTCTGCGTGGGGTCTCCACCATAAATCTCGCTTGCAACTCAACACGCCTTGCTAACCCACTCATTTAAAATATTTGATGGTACTCCCCTTATCTCTAGCTGTTAGGCTGCAGTGCTAGACCTAGTGTGTGGAAAAGTGCCTCATATCCAAATGATGCTTTCACGTCTGATTGGCTCTGAGGGCCTGTGTTATTTACACAGACTACATCCACCTCTGAGGAATCCAAGTCTAAGTCAGTTAATACAAATGGTGGATCTGAACAGAAGGATTGGTAATTTCCACGTTTGGGGTTTTAGGGGACCATGTGTGCCGGCTTTAGTTGGCATGTAGTCTAGTTGATGCAGAAATATACTCAACATAGATAAATATAAATCAAATATAATCCCAGTGGTGTTCGTGGCATTTCCCTCGGAATCTATACATCCAGATTAGAAAAAGGTTGCTTGCACAATTATCATGTTAAATGATTTGTAGGTAATGAAGTAATACGTTAAACTGTTTAGCTTGTACTGCAATTTGAGACTGAAAATGATAAAATGGCAACAATGGCAACAATTACAGATTATTTTGTATTCATAATCTATAAGTGTTTACCTAAGGTTGGTGACCCGAAAAATCATGATGGACTGCTGCTAGAGAACCTAAATATGAGGGCATATGGATAAAAACAAAGCTACAAATGCATGATATCCATTTTTTTCAGAGTTGAATGACACTGACTGCCTGAATCTTAATAAAAGCCAAGCACTGTCCTTTTATCTGTGTAACTCCAGTGATCAATGAGTGTATGTCTGTTTGTGTGTGTGTGTGTGTGTCTCTGTAAGTGTGTGAGTGAATGTCGCCCCTCTGTCTAGCTGTCCTTTTCTAAAAAGAAATAGCCCCTTTTCATGGCTAAAGGTTAGTATTTGATTTTGAAAACCATTAGTAACATATTGATTTGTAAAAGGAAGACGAAGGGAATAAAAAGCAATGACCGAGGGGCCCTAAGAGGACACACTTCCTCTGCTCTTTGCAGATCAAACACACAAAAAATGCAGTCATGTATTGAGTGAGATTTGGAGATTGGAAGGGGGAGCTCTGGCTTTAGGGACATGCATGAGATGCTGCTGTGGGGATTGGATACTGTCTGTGTGCATGGTGCAGAGGTCTGTGGTTTTCGTTGGAGGGCATTATTCTCCCTCTAGATCTACTTTCAGTGGTGTGTCTACAATGCGGAATTAAAAAGAATCTGCAAATCAAATGAATGAAACAAATGTCCCTGCAGAGATCTGAGGACCAGGTAACCATAGTCCTCAGATTGGACAGATAGTCTAGCTAGCTGTCTGGATTTACCCTGCAGAGATCTGAGGACCAGGTAAGCATAGTCCTCAGAAATCCACCAGAGGTTAGAACGCCAACGCAGAGACAAAGGACGGGGACAGATCTGGCCTAAATGAGGGACATCAGGCGGATTTTTTGAAGGCACCTGAGCAATCCAGGAAGTGGAATTTCGTGGATTAAGACTAGGTCGTTATTGATAAAGGCCGCATCCCTGACCTGATTTTGGCTGTGGTTGGGATCCTCCAATAAACCAGCAGCTGATGACCACAGTGTTCTAGAAGGCAAATAGTTAGTCCAAATATAATCTAGCCCTAGTGTCACATCTCCAAAAATAAAAAAATAAAAAAGGATTAAGAACAACATAACATGAATACAAATACAATGAAAACCCTGTGTTTGTGTGTGTGTGTGTGTGTTTGAACCCCACAGACCCCCTAGCTTCAGATTTCAGGTTAAATCTGACTCTAGTAAATACATTCATTTCATGTTCCTGTCTCTAGATATCAGATCACTTCCTCATGTTCTCAGGAGAGAAATCCATCTTTAGTACAGGGTTGCCCCATGGCTGCCCTGGGCATATAGTGGTAATAGTGTGTCTGTGTGAACTGTCAATTGTTCGTGGGGAGTGTTGAGAAATACACTCATTACATTTCCCAGTAACTTCCAGGTGCCTTTGGTTTTTTTCCATAATATAACCTTTCCAGTAGGGTGCTTTTCCATCCTCCTAGTGGGGCGCCTAAACACTGCACCACTGATTTTCTGCCCCTCACTTTCTTCGTCTTCTATTTCTTTGACAGCTCTGATCATCAAAATGATGAAAAATAACTTTTCTATTATTTAATCCAAAACATTTGGTTTGTGTAACACAGAGGAAGCACAAGGCAGAGCACACACACACGCACGCACAAACACACACACACACACACACACACATGCACACACACACACACATACACACACACTGTAATGTATTATTGCAGTCTGGGCCGGTGTCACACAAAGCATTAGCAGTGTCATCAATGCCGCATACCTTCCCTAAGGATGCTTATTTGTAATTTGAGTTGGTGGAAATTATATATATATATATATATACACACGTGTGTGTGTGTGTGTGTGTGTTTTTGTTTGTGTAGGTGTGTGTCTTTAGAGAGGGAGGCAAAGGTAAAATGAGTGAAAAGTGAGACAGACTGAGTGTGACTGCAAGTGTGTGTGTGTGTGTGCAGGTGTGGTGACAAAAAATTAGAAAGACAAGGATTTAGCCATTGTGTGTGTGTGTGTGTGTGTGTGTGTGTTTCCCAGGATTAGCCCCAGGCAGGGTTCTGTTGGGGCGAGGTCCGCTGAGGCCAAGCTGCCGACGGTAGCATACCAGCAAGGAAGAAGGGCTTACTGTCGGTTTAACACCAGGTGTCACACACACACACACACACACACACACACACACACACACAGAGATAAGGGAGGGGTGAGTGTCTGCTTGATGGAGGCTACTTGTCACCTCCAACCCGTTTGGGAAGGCTGTAGAGCCATCAGGGTTTTAATTTGTGAATTGGGGGAAAGGAGGGGAGCAGAGGGGATGTGAGGAGGAGGGGAAGGGGGGGTTGATGCAACAGGATGACGAGCAGGGCACGTGCACAACACCCCGACTCTAAAGTCTATATGTAGAGAGTAAACAATCCATGGTGAGAGGTGGCAGTATTTGCAACATTTCCAGTGGATTCCCTTAGTTAGCTTTCACAAAGAAAGACAAGAAATAATAATTAGGCTAACCACGAACCAAATTCTCATGATTGTATAAAATAAGTCAAAATAAAGCTGCGCATCTGAGTGTCTGTGGTTAGTTCACATGTCGGTGATAACAGCAGTACATCTGAGTGTCTGTGGTTAGTTCACATGTCGGTGATAACAGCAGTACATCTGAATGTCTGTGGTTAGTTCACGTGTCGGTGATAACAGCTGTACATCTGAGTGTCTGTGGTTAGTTCACATGTCGGTGATAACAGCAGTACATCTGAATGTCTGTGGTTAGTTCACATGTCTGTGATAACAGCAGTACATCTGAGTGACTGTGGTTAGTTCACATGTCTGTGATAACAGCAGTACATCTGAGTGACTGTGGTTAGTTCACATGTCGGTGATAACAGCAGTACATCTGAATGTCTGTGGTTAGTTCACATGTCTGTGATAACAGCAGTACATCTGAGTGACTGTGGTTAGTTCACATGTCGGTGATAACAGCAGTACATCTGAGTGACTGTGGTTAGTTCACATGTCGGTGATAACAGCAGTACATCTGAGTGTCTGTGGTTAGTTCACATGAGAAACGATGACCTGATGTTCAGGCACTGCTCTTACGGGTCAGTACGTTGGAGAACTTTCCAGATGAACGATCCCAACGCGGACACTGCCATGTTGCTGCCGACCTCAGGCCCAATCTGAAACAGCACAAACCAGATCAATGAAATCCGCTGAGCACATTCATGTTCTCCTGAGGATGAACGCTACTGGTTTTAATGAACTGTAGCACCACCTTCATGATAACCTTATCTGTTTAAATGCATTACTGCTAACAGCTTTTAACTTTAAACCCCCCCCAAAAATATCAAAAGACTAAATGTTACAGCAGAGAGTCTGAGGAACGAGTGAGGAAGCTGGGAGAAAAGAAAATGTGAGAAACTGTGTGTTAATAGGCCATTAAAAGGAAATTTACCTCCGATTCCCATATAACAAGAACTAATGTTTTCTCAGAAGGGAGAGAAAGAGTGGAGCGAGCGAGCATGTGGCATACTGAGTGATGGAATGATATTGCTCTCTCTTTTAGTTCATGCCGGGGTTACCTGCCCAGAAGGCAAGAGCCTTTGATTAGCTTTTTGTCTTACAGCGGAGAAAGCTCCGGCAAAGAGGGGAACATAACTCAGGAAATTTACAGGCAACCCGGTGAGAGAAAATAGCTTTGTCTCTGTGCCTCCTCTCTCCTCGGAAAAGGAAAAAACCCAACACTTCATTCCCGGAAATGACAGTCAAGATGGCAAGATGGATTAAGTGGATTTCTCTGTTTGCCCTGTTGCTGGATTATGGGCCTGAGGGCAATTCTGGGGATGTCTCTGTGTATATGTGTTAGTGCAGTATGTGTATTTCCAGCAGTCTAACTTCTCTCTGTTCTCAGAATTACACTACCAGTATTTTGGCATCAACATGTTTTTTCTTGGACTAATGTTCACGTATCGGTGTATGTATTCTAGAACTAAATGAACTGCTGTTAAGATGAATGGTACTTTATATTATGCGTCCTATTGGGATTGCTTTACAGCAATATCTACTGAAGATCCACTTACTGAGAACTCTTTGAATTATCTCAATGTGAGCAAACGTGTCCAATAAAAACAAAATGTCTTAAAGAGCTATATCAGTGAATTATATAATGAATGGGGGAGTCGGGAAGAGAGAGACAGACTCCATGTGTTCTATGGGCAGCGGCCAGAGTGTGCTTTTAGAACTTTTTTGGGGCGTATGCACGTCCTAGACAAATGTTATTGGCTGGCCCACAGGTAACTGAATGACTCCGTGGAAACACAATTCTTCTTACTTAGTCACGCAAAGCATTTTGGGAACCGTAGTGTTACAGTTAGGGGACACCGATCTCATATATCATCTGGTCACATAACATTTCAGTATCCTATTTTTGTTGTTGCTGTTGATGAAAGCTAAAGTGAAGAATGCTGTCTTTTCTTCCAAACTCGGGTCTAGTCAGAAATGCGTTGAGGAGCTCGCTCCATTTCATATCCAAGAGCAATAAGTCACTATAAAGTGTCTGACAATGACAAAAGCAGAGTAGCTCAAAGAACACTCCATTAGATTCGGAATCAAAGCTAATGGAGCAAGAGGAAATCGCCGACCAAACAGCGAGCTGGCGGATTATCCTGTGAGGATTATTAAATTTGCCGGGTGATTCAATTAAATGGGTTTTTATGGTGGAATAAGGGTGGTGTCAGTACACTTGCAGGCATGAGCGGCCCTCCTCTGGAGTGGAGTGTTGGATATGAACTGTTGAACCTCACTTGGCTGATGGTTTTACTGTGCTCTTGTACTCTGGCACTCACATCTGATTTAACTGCAGAGTGCACAGAGGCAGAGTGGGGTGCACGAGTGACTGCACAGAGTCCTGGAGAGGCTCTCAGTCAGAAAGAGAAGTCCAATCAGAGCGAGGCGGGTTCAATCACACACGTGTAAACATGCACATGCTCCTTCTCCCGGGCTACACACAGGCCAACACACCATCTCCAATCAAATCAGCCACCCTCAACTACATTCACACTGTCCACAGTGTGAGCTTATTGAACTTATTTAGAACCAACCCATTGAAAGTAGTGGAATGCATTCATAGTAACCAAAGTACTGTACTATTCGACAATTTAAAGTAGTTCACTTGAGTCTTACTTTCAAAGGATCCTTTATTCCTCTTCTCCACACCATTGCAGAGGCAAATATTGTACTTTTTAATGTAAGAGTAAACCGTATGATTGATTGTTATAGATTAAACTACAATAAAGGAAGACAAATTTGCAGCTCCTTCAACCGCTCCATTTATTTTGGATTCAGCAAATATGTAATTTATCAGCTGGCCTGCGTCACATTCTCTGTTGCTCTGGTTGGTTGTAGGTCTATCCGTTGCTCTGATTGGTTGTAGGTCTATCTGTTGCTCTGGTTGGTTGTAGGTCTATCCGTTGCTCTGGTTGGTTGTAGGTCTATCTGTTGCTCTGATTGGTTGTAGGTCTATCCGTTGCTCTGGTTGGTTGTAGGTCTATCTGTTGCTCTGATTGGTTGTAGGTCTATCCGTTGCTCTGGTTGGTTGTAGGTCTATCCGTTGCTCTGGTTGGTTGTAGGTCTATCTGTTGCTCTGGTTGGTTGTAGGTCTATCTGTTGCTCTGGTTGGTTGTAGGTCTATCTGTTGCTCTGGTTGGTTGTAGGTCTATCTGTTGCTCTGGTTGGTTGTAGGTCTATCCGTTGCTCTGATTGGTTGTACGTCTATCTGTTACTATGTAATACAAATGCCAATATCTTACGCCCCCTACCCAAAATAAACAGGAAATGACACATTGTTTGTGTTTGAAGGGTCAGCCGTAAAAGCTGGTAGCAAAAAAGAACCTTTATAAACTCTACATCTGAGACTGGACTTAGACCTGGACCTCTCTGGGGTGTAGATACGTGTAGTACATTTCTTTCCTTGTCAATGATGTTTTTGCAAACAAAAATCTGTTTTTTCATGCAAAGCCCAACTAACAAAATTACAAATAGTTCCTTATTTGGATTACTAATTTGAGGTAATTAATGTATTTTGTCCAGTTTGTTGCAAATGGAAAAACAATGTACATGAACACCTTTTAGTCCTCTCCAGTAAACCTCTGTCTATAATTGATGTCTATATCTACATATCCAATTGATTTAGGGATCACTCCAGTGCTGACGCTCCAATGGATGTCCTTTATCTTCCTCTTTCTCTGCGGTGGCGTTCTAAACATCCTCAGAGCTAGAACCGACAACTAAATTATTATTTTTTAGTTGAATTCTCATCACAAGCTTGACCACTATTTTAATTCCAGAACTCGTCTGCTTAAGGGAACACGTCCCACCAAAGCAACTTCCTTACCGAGGCTAATTTGTAGATTGATGCGTCGAGCTTAGCGCTGCCCAATACTATTGTAATTGGTTTAAGGTCAATTTATTCTCAAATGTCAATAAACCAGAGCGTGTTATTCACCCATCCCGGAATGTACAGCGCAATACAAGTACAAAGTCTCCTGCGTTACACTAATCGTTCGTTTACAAGGGTAGAGAATCATCAGACCCCCCCCCCCGATAGAATCTAGACTCCGGTGGTGTAGACGAAGAAGCCTGAAGATCAGACCGAAGGAGGCTCCGAACCGGTCAGCTGGAGTAGAGGACTGGAGTGCACTCTTTACCTGCAGTGATGCTGATAGCAAAGGGAGAAACTGATTTTTAAAAGTAGGGTTGTGTCTCTGTGATTGGCCCTTGCAATATGTGTATGATTCTGATTGGTTAAGCAGGAAGGTGAATGCCTCCACCAGCTGATTCCATTTAGGTAGAGCGATATATTTTAATCAGGAGAGACTAGTTTGCAGCTATGCAACAGTTATACACAGCATGATTAAAATGGCCAGTTATTTGGATAACAGCTGATTCGATTAAGGAAAGCAGATTGGTCCTGAAAGAATTTACGCTTAGCTACATTTCTAATTATTTTAAGTTTCACATAAGAATAAGATGAGCACAGAGAATGGGTGTGTAAAGGGTTAATGGGTGTGAAGGACCTAGGTGTGACAGTGATATAGAGACAAACAAAACTTGGGGCAGCTGATCCTATGTCCCGCGGCAACAATAGGGACAATATCACCAAAATATATATATATATATATATATATATATATATATATATATATATATATATATATATATATATATATATATGAAAGATCTTCCAGCAAGCAATACAAAATCAAATTAGAGGAGTGTGTAGCTGCAGTATTTTTGTTAGTGACAGCATGGATCTCCATGTGTTTGTGTGTGTGTGTGTGTGTGTGTACACACCTCCTTATGTTTTCATTTTTGTGTGGACCACTGACCTTAAATGTATATTCATTGTGAACAAGCCTTGTTTTGATGAGTGTTTCAAGCGTCCCCTTTTAACGGCAAAGGCCTCTGAGCGGTCCTTTTTAAATGTGTTGTGCATCCACAAGTGACCCACAGTCACATGCTATGATTTGAATAACAAATACATACAATAAAAATCCCAGATCACATACCTTTTCCTTTAATTGGTCATCCACTATGAATTCTGTCCTTTTTTCCTTCTCTGTGTTAATGCAACCAGCCAATCACAGTCCAACATGACACAAACTGTTGTTTTGAAAAACAATTAAATTATATGTGAAGGGGTGACATCATGCTCATTTTCAGTTTGGTATTTTAATTTCAGTGGGCTACCTGATTACATCTAACTGCTAACTGTTTACATGCTTCAATTGTTCATGAACACATTATGTATCAATACATATACATATATATATATATATATATATGTATATATATATATATATATGTATAAACCAAGCAATATGATAAGGCTGCAACAGTTGTTAAGATAATATATTCTGATCTTTGGCTGAAGAGTTTTCAAAGATCAACTGTACGATGTACATGTATGTATGATGCCTGTATGAAACAGTTATAGTTTATTACACCATCTATGCATGCTTACATTTGTCTGTAATCCCTGTCACTGACCTGACAGTTACATCCGGAGTCTTTTTCTCCCTTCTCCCAAACATGGACCGGATTCATCGGGAGAGGTTAGTTATGATGAAACAGGTGTTCACAACGCAGGACATAGGCTTTTAAATTTGATTTTAAAGCTTTGGTGCATGCCGTTTGGACATTAATAAATGTCCTTTACATTCACTGAGTTGCTCCAAAGCTAATTAAGACTCTCAGCTCCTCATAACTCTCTGTGGATTCCTCAGTCTGACTTTGTTCAGAAGATTATGGCGTCCAGCGAGATTCACGCAAAGAACCTCGAGTGAAGATAACTACGTCTTCTGAAGAGTCCATCTTTTTTGTAATCCTCCTTTGTTTCTAGAAATTGCCTGGGGTATCACGCACACCGGAAGATGGAGCCACGGACACACAACTCAGGTACATGAAATACATTTGGTTTTATTAGCAGCTAAGAAACTGACAGGCAAAAGTTTTCCAAAAAAACAGGAAACAGAAATCAAGAAAATGGTCAATGGTTAAAATCCAGGGAAAACAACAGGAAACAGGGAAAACACAGGGACGCGGACGTTCTCATACCGGGGTTAAGGGAAGACTGAGTTTAAATACACAAAACAGGGGAGACAATGAGACACAGGTGCAACACATTAGGGTGGGAACAGGTAATCATCATAGACAGTGAAAGAAATGGACCAACAGATCCCGTTGCTCTGGACGGAGACCAGTGAAGTATGTTAGAAGTTCTTTCCCGGTGATGCTGAGCGTTACTGCGCAGTCTCCAACTGAGCTGGAAGACGTAGATGTGACGGGAGCAACCTGTCTGAAAGCTGTAAGTCTTCTGGTAGCTGTGCAAGAGAAATCTCAATCATTCCCAATCAGCAGAGACGGAGAGGTAAGCATATGTTAGGAGATAGTTACTGCTAGCTTACATGCTAGTCAACATTGAAATAACCGCAAGCTAATTATTGCTAACTAAACTAAGTTAACATTAGTAATTAAACCTAAAAAGCTGATGTAAGTCCATACTCTCTGTGAGCTTACCCTGTACTATACGTTAATTCCTCTACTAAGCGACAGTAAGTCGCGTTGTCATGACACAACCGTTAGCCTATTTTTATAAAAACGCCTGTTATGGAGCCATTATGCAAGCTACAAGGTAACGGATACTTTTTTACATTGTTGTGTTTCTTTAGAAATAAACAACGGACAGATAGAGTCATAAAATATTTCAGATGTAAAGTTATTCACTGTCAAAGTGACATCAAAAGGAATGGCCGTCAATGCTATGGTGCTATTTTGATGCTGCATCAAAATAGCACCATAGCTACGCTACATAGCTACGAGAGGAGAGGATTACCCCCTTGGTAATCACACAGGTGGGAAAATCTACAACAGGAAGTACAACAGGAGAAAAGAGATCCTTCAAAATAAAACAGGAAACGGAAAGAAATAACACCAAATCTAAACCAAACTAAAACCAATAACTTGACACAGAGAAGGGACGTGACATGTGGGAGGGATGGTGGCAGTGCACGATCACTGAAGGCTCGATCATGTTGACACAGTGTATTACTTAGAATTCCTCAAACCACGCACCATAGCTTTAAGTAGTAATCCCTGTCTAAAATATGATCTTTGGTGCATTTGGAAACCCGGAGGGGATCCTGTGCTGCTTTGGTATCAGAGGTTTCTCTGGGATGGCAGAAGAGATGGCAGGAGGCACAGGGAGGAGAGAGACAATGAATGAAAGGAGAAAGACCAGGAGAAAGAGAGGAAGAGGATGAGAAGAAAAAAGCTGGCGGACTGGAGTGGCAGCCCAAAGCTGGAATCTTTCACTTCAGATCAACACTTCAGTGAGGGCAAGCGTGGTAGAGAGACATGACGAGCGGGAGAGAGAGACTTTTAAAGTAGTGTCCTTAGGCGAAGAACAGAGTTAAGTGTTTCCTTGCAGTCTTCAGTGTGGAAATGAAAGGTTGACTCTCCTTGAAAAACAAAGTTGCTATGACAACCAGCCTTTTTCTCCGTTTCCATTTTACCCCCCGCCCCTACACACACACACAGGTAGATTTTTTAAGTGCAGCAGTAACACAAGGGTGGGGAGCAGAAGGAACAGGCTCACTAGATTTCATCCAAACCAGATCCTTTGGCCGAGGGCTGGCGGTGCAGGTCCCTGGTATCTAATAGCAACAGCAACTTACTTCCACTAGGTCCGCCTTAACAATCAGAAAAAAAAGTGTTTTCATGTAAATATGTTGTAATAGTACATGTTGCTGTCAGGTTTTGCCGTCCTGGGTTTCATTGTTATCATCAGTATTTCCGGTTTTATTTTGTAATAATCATCGGCTCTTATTTCAGGTGTCTTGTCTTCCTCCGTTTGTCTGCTTTCTCGCCTGTATGCTTACTAGCTCCGCTTCTAATTTTAGTCTCCTGTTTTTTTTCCGCTTCCCCATATCGCAGTACTTAAATACCTACCATTCCTACTCATTGTGAATAACATCTTCATGTTTGTCATCACGGTGTTTTTGGACTTTGCCTTGTTTCCTGACTAGGATTGTTGCTCCTGTTGTACCTTCACCTGCATTGTTCTTGGACCATTAATACACTTACCTGTGATTCCCTGTCTGACTGGTGCATTTGAGTCCACCATTGTACCGTGATACTTGCTGCTATCTCAGATAGTAATCCAGCTGTTAGCCAGTTCATGAAAGAATGTAGTCCAACTGATATTATATTGGATTAAAAATCCGAACCAAAAGGCAGATACTATATTTTATATTTTTTGGTTTGAGGATGGCACACACTAGTTTTGCATAACATTGGAATCTCCTTAGGTATATGTCATCGTAGATGGAGACCATGTGTCCATACATATCAAAGGCTGCATAAAGCAGTGAGGCCAGCCTTGTATAGGCAGAGCAGACGGTCCCACTGAGCCATGCATCAGCTGCTACACAACACACTGAAGTCTCCTTCTAATCTAACGAGCAGACAGGAACCCACGTCTGCTCCGGACCTCAACGAGCCAGCAGACACATGTCATGGGGGACAGTGCTCTGCTAGTGTAGGCTGAGGGCTAGTAAGCTCATTAGCATAGCATAATAGCATAAAGAACATGTGTGCAACAGGGTCTCAATGCAGTTTGTGAAATGGCCATGATATTTTTAATCTTTTTTTTTTTTCATGTCATTTGTTTCGTGGTGGTGAGCATGAATGTAAATCTGATGTATTTCAATTTCTCTTTATGTCAAAACGGACATGATCCGGGCTCTCTGGGGGACGCGCAACAACAACGGGGACATTAATCACCACATGGGGGGGGGGATCCCCGGTCTCCGGGGTGAAAGTCCTGTGTTGGTTGAGCCAACCACCCCCCCCAATCAACCTCCCTGCGCAGATGTTTGGCTTTTCATACTTCTCACTACCATAGTCGTGCTGTGATCACGAAACATGCTTCCCATTCAAATACACGAAAAAAACCTACATAAACGTGTCTGTGTACACAAATCAGCGGATAAAATAATGTGGCCATCTCACACACTGCCGTGAGACTGGGTTGGTCTGTGAGGGACATGTCTCTGAGCCTGGTTGGATGCTGCGGTGGTCCTTGATACAGAGAACCCGAAAAGGTCCTTTCATACATCACATTTCCACATATCACATTTTAGGTTGATTAAGATGCATGACATTTAAAAATAAATATTCAACTGAATGCAGTTCTGCAAAAGGTGACATTGTAGTCCGCTGGATGAGACAGTTTTAAGTGCAACACACACACGATTAATCATGCTAATCTGTCTCATATATCTGACGTGAAGTAAGACATTGAACTAAGGGCTCTGGATGATGTCATATTTCATACCAGAGCTTACTGACTTTATCTACAGTGACTGGTTAAAAGAGAATGCATCTTTGAGAGAAATACACATGTAAAAACTGCATTAAGAACAGCTGATGATTGGTGCTACGTAGCACAACTCAGCACAAACATCGGCCTCCAATCTACACTAGGTTTGGTTATCTCTGTAAATAAGACAAAGTATGAAGAAAACATTGTAGTCACTTTGTCCAAAAAGAGAAACCATTATGTAACTGTGTGTGTGTGTGTGTGGTCTTGGTCTGACTTGTTGGCTTTAATGAGCTGAGAGAGCGAATGGCGCATCAATGAAATCAATAGTGGAATTAACACATTGACATGTTAGACTCATTTGCTTTCTGACATTTCCCTCCACACAATTAAGCGGCTCAGATATGCAAGTCGGATCTGATTAATGCACGCCGGCCGAGCGCTCTCGGCTTGGTTTAGCATTCACAGGGCGAGGCGCCACGCATCCTCTCCATCCAGAGGAGGAGCAGATCTGGGAGGCCTGCTGGTGTGCTTGAACTTTCCCAGCAGCTCTCCTAGAGAGCCCAATGAATTTAATCTATCAGTTAGATTAAGGGAGAACACATGCCAACCCTTTAAATACAGCCAACTACAACTCCCCCAAACAGTTATATCTGAATCTAAATCAGGTAAAAACACACTTTGATGCAACAGCACCCTACGAATACATTTACCCATGAGTAAAAGCAGGACCGGGGGGTTCCAGGTGGCCAGAGCACACTGCAGCTCTGTGCTGGCGAAGTCCCATTTTCTTTAGGTGTTCCTTCCCCATGAGTAATCTTATTAATATGACAGTGATGGAGGCAGAGGAAAGATGAATGCCTTAATTTTAACAAAAGAACTGGCAAGCTGCATTTAGGGTAAACACTTTGTATTCTTTATTTTATAAAGGAAAATGTTACATTTCATGTTTTAATTCCTTGAATAGTCCTATTTGAAAAAAATGACACCATCACAACACTGTTACATTTTTCCTCTCACCCCACCCTTTCGGATACACTGGCCAAGATTGAAGGAACTGTCCTTTAACTTCAGTACAGCAGGGTGTGGTTGGGTTTCTTCTCTGAGATTATGAAGCTTATGGTTAGGGGTTAGGGAATTTCAAGTTAAATTTCACTGGAATCTATAGCATGCTCTATAATTTACAGATAGAGCAGGTCTAGACCATTCTATAATTTACAGATAGAGCAGGTCTAGACCATTCTATAATTTACAGATAGAGCAGGTCTAGACCTCTCTATAATTTACAGATAGACCAGGTCTAGACCACTCTATAATTTAGAGATAGAGCAGGTCTAGACCACTCTATAATTTACAGATAGACCAGGTCTAGACCACTCTATAATTTACAGATAGACCAGGTCTAGACCACTCTATAATTTACAGATAGAGCAGGTCTAGACCACTCTATAATTTACAGATAGACCAGGTCTAGACCTCTCTATAATTTACAGATAGAGCAGGTCTAGACCACCTTATAATTTACAGATAAAGCAGGTCTAGACCACTCTATAATTTACAGATAGAGCAGGTCTAGACCACTCTATAATTTACAGATAGAGCAGGTCTAGACCACTCTATAATTTACAGATAGAGCAGGTCTAGACCACTCTATAATTTACATAGATGTACATGTAGGGCATGTATGCTGAAAAACCCGATGGTTTACAATGGCACAAACCGTTGGGTTTAGAGCACAGGTGTCAAACTCAAGCTCTGCAGGCCAAATCCGGACCCTTGCAGATTTTGATCCAGCCTGAATGTCAATTAAGGTTCACAATACATTTTGGCCCACCTTTACTGATGATTTGGCTGCTTTTTCTATGATGGCTGAGGAACTTTGGGACTTTATGTGGACCAAACTATAAGTGAAAATACTATGTGAGAAACGCAATAATACAGTCAAAGGATTTTGTAAAGAAATAAATAGACGCATGTCTGGCCCCTGATATGATTCTTATTTTCCAGTGTGGCCTCAGTGAAAATGAGTTTGACACCCCTGGTTTAGAGTGTCAGTTTGGCGTCAGTCATGGTGTGTGTTGCGCAGGTGGCTGTACCACCTTGTCCTTGTCACAGCAGGAGGTGCTTGGGATGAGTTTGAGAGCATTTGGGTGGCAGCCTAAAGGCTTTTGGAGCCCCATGAGAACACATATGGACCCAGCCAGGAAATGTCTGGCCATGGAAGCAGCTCCAGCAATCTCTCCATGGCTGTGCTTGGCCTGCCCAGTGATCCATCCTTCCATGAATGAGTCTTTTCAACAGCCAGCCCTCATTCCTCTCACTCTGTCTCCCCAGCCCTATCATCCAAATGCCCCAGCACACTTCATCTCTCGATTGTTCCAGCCCAGTGGTATCATCTGTCATAGTGCCACTTGGCAACGCCCTTCATGATTTGTGGCTGGGCAAACATTTATCTAAATGTATCCCATTCCAAATCTAGGATTACATCCTGCTGTTTCAATATTTGGGAGCTTCTGAGTAGCCATGGCTTCTGAGACAACAGGTCAAGTTGGCCAAACATCCCCCTCCATCTAATGATAGAGCAGGCCAGGGCTGCTACTGAAACCCGGTGAAATGAGCAAGGCAAAGGCAAAACAGGTCAATTGGCTCAGATTGAGGTCTGCACAGTTCCTTCTGTACAGCCCGTTATGTCAATAAGACTTCCTCCTGCAGTCAACATTAAATGGACCAAAGTGTGTACAAATCTGCTGTCTCTCAGCAACACGTTTCCTAAGATGTCATCTGATCCATATCATCACCCTAATTTGATGAAGTTTCATTGATAATGTCAACTGTAACCAATCACTTGAAGTCTATAAGGAATCTTTCTGAAATCATTTTGGATTCCACACTGAAGAATGAATATGCACAAACATTATATTTAGTCTTAATGGTTTCTTTGGCAAATGTTAGCTAGTTAGGTATTCCTGTCTCAGGGAACAGCAAGCCCACCCACGACCTTTCCCTATTTACCCATAAATACCCAATTGCCATTGGCTCCCTCCCTCCTGGCACACCTGCTCTTCAAAGGTAGATGCTTGTCTATATGACATGCTATGCAACTACATCTAAAGGCAGAAAGTGTTTAAATACCAAATACTAAATGGTTAAATGGCTACACTCAGAGGCGGGGTGAAACTATTTGTCACAGCTCCTGACTGATCCCACCGCTGATCTCCCTATACCACTTGTCTGCACAGACACACCCCTCAAGGACATCCTTAGTGTTGCACTTTTTCACTTTAAAAGTGACATTAGAAGTTTGAAGAATAAAAGCAATACTTTGAGAGAGAAGATGAACTGCCTACTTTCATTCCTCCATACACCTGGCCAATCACAGCGCCAGGTGGAGGTGATTGTTGGTTTACACATGTTAACATATCCTGACAAGAATATTGTCATAAACTACTACGAACCTTCCTGGGGCTCTTAAACATCAGTGAAAAGGGGACCCCATTTCCCACGTAAAGGGTTGTGTCTTATTACTTTGTACACTAGCCAGTTCTAGTGGTACATGGCAATAAAATATAGTTGGTGAACACAGTGGGGCATCTAGTGGGGGGCATCTGGCTCTGATAGCGTTCTCAGGGATTGTTGGAAACCAAAACCGATCTAAACTGATCACTTCGACAGGAATATGATTATAAATCAACATTTTGTTTTCCGTGGCTAAAAAAAATCAATCAAATCAAGTGCATTTTTATAATCAGGTCGAAAGGAGGTCAAATTAAGGAAGGGACATTTTAAGTCAGTGCATAGCTACAGGAACACATTTCCTTTGTTTCAGAGTAGCAACATGGAATGAGTTGGTTGAGAAAGGTATAGCACTGATGCAATGCTGTAGTTTTACAGTGCTGCTATGTGTTGAATCTTCAGTATTTAGTATGAATCTTGTTCAAACCTTCCTGCCGCAACTTAGGGCACAGAATGCAAAACATTGTAGGAACCATCAGCAAAGCTTGAAAAGAGAGCCCAGGTAGCAGGAACCAGGTGGGAAAAGAAATAAATGCATGCATTGCAGCAAGATCAGTTCTTAGGTTCAGGAGTGCTGCAGCTGGGGGGGCATCACTAGTTCCCACAGCAAATCTCTTTCCTTCATTGTCGTGGTTGACTCGGGGTAAACAAGCTTTCTGTGCCTGCATATAAGAGCTGCAGAGGGAGGAGAGGGAAAAGGGAGAAAGAGGTGAGAGTACAGAGTCATTTCAGTCAACAGTATCTTTAAAGTGGTTCTCCATTACAAGAATAGTTTGACATTTTGGAAAATACACCGAGGCTACGTTCACACTGCAAGCCTTAGTGCTCACTTTAGATCTATTGCTTGGATCCGTTTTTATGTGTTTGGCTGTTCACATTCTCTTGTAATGTGGCCAATATCCCATTGCAGCGTGTGTCCCTGTCTTGACCTGACCCGCGTGAAACAAAGACGCCACACGCAGCACGCCGTCGTACCGAGGTAAATATGGAGGCGGAGCACGAGGAGAAAGAGAGCCACATCTGTAATTATGGCTTAATTATAGTTTGTGGAGCATTGGTTGCTGCTTCTGAGCGGCTGTGTGTTGCACTATAGCATGGAGCTCTTCTGTCATACAATATATATTGATCAATATTGTGTTTATTAATACTTTATTGTTTTTGGAAGAGTTATGTTATTTGTAACATGGCTATACGATGATTGTGTTTAGAAGTAAAAGTCCCATTAAACATGTGACCAGTAAACATGGAGACCCCCTCAGTGAATATTTTGAAATTGAATCATAAATGTTGTAATTCATGGGATTAACAGTTACAGTTGTAGCTATTGAGTAGGAACGGCATTCAGGTGCATTAGTGTCCACTGGATGTTGTTTTAAAGGTACAATTTCATTTTAAATTTCATTTCATACTAGGGGAGGATACAAATCTGAATAATTCCTTGAATGCATCTTTATTAATTCTGAATTGATAATAGGTAGATGGATAGATAATTGGTTTAGTTACAATGGATTCATATTCCTTAGCTTCATAACTATCAAATAAGACCAGTGACATAAGCCATATGGTCGAGGTTTCAACACATTCTCACTCCTATCTTGTAAATTAGGGACGCTTGGTCAGGTGCCTTAGTCGTTGTTATTGAGGCTGAAAGTCTCCTTTAGCGTCATGTAACACGCTTGGTCGTCTCCTTTAGCGTCATATAACACGCTTGGTCTTCTCCGTTAGCATCATATAACACGCTTGGTTGTCTCCTTTAGCGTCATGTAACACGCTTGGTCGTCTCCTATAGCGTCATATAACACGCTTGGTTGTCTCCTTTAGCGTCATATAACACGGTTGGTCGTCTCCTTTAGCTTCATATAACACGCTTGGTTGTCTCCTTTAGCGTCATATAACACGCTTGGTCGTCTCCTTTAGCGTCGTATAACACGCTTGGTTGTCTCCTTTAGCGTCATATAACACGCTTGGTCGTCTCCTTTAGCGTCATATAATACGCTTGGTCGTCTCCTTTAGCGTCATATAACACGCTTGGTTGTCCCCTTTAGCGTCATATAACACGCTTGGTTGTCTCCTTTAGCGTCATATAACACGCTTGGTTGTCTCCTTTAGCGTCATATAACACGCTTGGTTGTCTCCTTTAGCGTCATATAACACGCTTGGCCGTATCTTTTAGCATCATATAACACGCTTGGTTGTCTCTTTTAGCGTCATATAACACGCTTGGTTGTCTCCTTTAGCAGTATATAACACACACTTGGTCGCCTTGTGTTACCTCGTGAAAGCCCCGTGTTTGACCCACGCACCCCCCGACCAACCTCCCAACGAGGAATTTCCCCCTTACACACTACTCCCTAAACCCAGTGTGGGTGCTGCTCTCCTTGGTACGCTCTACATCCGCGTCAAAGGGCGCATTTTTCGTCATGTCAGCCTCTGACAGTCACCGGAGTGAGAACGTGTTGGGGTGAGGAGCTATTCCTCAAACCAAAAGGTTTGAGGAATAGCCCGGACACAGAGCAATGTACCAATATACAACATCAACATGTCCATAGAGAGCTCCACAGCTTCCTGTTGCTCAGAGGCGGGGGAGAAGATTCACTATCAACACTGATCCACACTTCTATCAACATGGTCTGTTATGGCGGCTCTTCGCCTTTCAACCCCTTCTCCCATCACAAAATCTATATTTATAATTTTATAAGATCAAGACAAATCCTCTGCAATGCCAGCGTTATTATCACAATAAAAACATCACAGAGACAGGTGTTTGCTGGGAGCCTCGACTGGATTAAAGTTCCTCTTTTCTCCTTATCTCTCTCTTCCTTCCTCTCTGTCTC
>NC_048428.1:1128586-1137115 GCF_013103735.1 Etheostoma cragini | reverse complement strand
CTTCTCCTCCCAGCTATACAATACGCCTCACTGTAAAATAAGTAATATAGCCCCTGCTTCTTATATCACAGGCTGGTTTTAAGTAACAACATAAATAAAAACGGCCGTGATTGTTTGAAGGGGTGGGTGGGTGAGAAGGAGCATGGAATCATGGGAGAAAACAGCCAGTTGAGAGCCTCCTTCTGCTGGAGGCTACTTGCTAAGATTCCCTATAGACTCGGCTTCTTGCAGATGGACTCTGATTTTATCAACGAGAGAGCCCTCGTCTGTCCTTTCAGGGCTGTGTGGTGCCTGCAAACTGGGATTCTTCCTTAAGTCAATGTTTGATCAGTGCTTTTGACTTTTAAAATGGAGCTGTGAGCTCAGATCAGTGCAGTGTGAAGACAGCAACACATAGTGTTAGCAGGTGGCTACTGATGCTGTTTATTCTTCTTCATCTTTTGACAAGTTATTCTGATGGTGTCGCTATAGGAGTGATCCACAGGGTGTAGCATCATGCACCTTCGTCCACCGAAATGTTCTTCCTGATACCAATAGTGGAAAGTTAGACATTTTGGAATCGTACACCTAGAAACATTGCTATTTTAAGAATGATGTGCTTCCAAATGCAGTCTGTTAAAAATAAGTGCCACATTATTAAGAATCGCTCAATACTCTAACCAACCTCGGCAACCAAGCTTCGAGCTGCAGGTAGACGATAATATTCTTAGGAGGATACAAGCTGTTGTAACACAGAACCATCTGAGAAGCCGTCAATGGAAGCTGTTTGGAACATGGCAGGCACTTTCAAAAAAATACCTGGCTGCTGATTGGATGAACCATCTGTCAATCACAGTGTTGTTTTGTGTTGCACGTCCTCATCTGATGCTCATTGGTTCAGTCAGCTGGGATCGCAGACACTAACACAGTGCTTAAAGCCTGACAAGGTGGATCTTGGTGTGATATGTGATCATGTGATTCTGGCGTCATTTTGCGATATCACAAGAATCCAGCTGCTGTGCAAGCTCAGCTAAAATGGCCTATAAATATTAATAACCCATCATATTTTACAGCAGCTACCTTGAACTGATGCAGGTGGTGTTGCATTTTCCCTAAGCAATCCACGCCACGCACCCAACAACGTTATTTCCCAGCTGCCACAGCGAAGCCACTCTGGTTTTCAGCTGAACTACCACAGAGGAAGATTGACTTACTTTGCCAGGTGCCACACACACACACACACACACACACACACAGAAACACACTTTACACAGTTACACTTTTTATTAGGACTTAAAAAAGCAACCATTGTCCAGGATGCTTCTGTTCTCCTGTGACTGGTCTGAGTGAGAGGTGAAATGGGATGCACCCTGGAATCTAGAGGAAACCTCATGTTGCTGGTTTCCTGTGACCCGCTGAATGCTTCTGCCGACCCTCTTTGGGTCTGAACCCTGCCATTTGAGAAACACTACATTAGACCATCCAGGCTGTCGTGTCAGCCTGAATCTTGTTATCCACACACAGAGACCTTGGCTAACGGGAACCTAACGACTTCCTTTAACGACTAGTTTCCATGGAGATAACCGGACATCACCCGGAAACCATGACTGCAGTACTTGATGGCCAGGAGGACAATTTAAGGCCATTTCATGTCCACACAATCACACACTCGCAGTATCTCTTGTGTGGGCAAAGTGTCTATGGGTTACACACTTTTGGAGGCACGCACACACACACACACACACACACACAAACACATATATCTCTCCACTCTCTTGCTTCTGAGGTAATGACCACACACTTTGCAGTGCAGACAGACACAATTGGGACTATTTGTGCAGGCCTCTCTCAGCTAATCTGTCGGCTGATATTGAAGAGTAATCTGCAGAAATGAATAGCACAGTGTCTTTACGGATCATCCTGTCATTTCCCCTTTTACAGTAATTGAAAGGTGGCACTCTCCCATGTGTATAACATGCTCAGCAAGCCTGAGTCATTTCCAAACCACCGAAAACCGACTGTAAATTGCCTAAATTGTCTCAGTGTCTCGGGGCAAATCAGTCTTTTTAAATCCCTGACAGTTGATTTTTGAGGGCAAGTGGACCTTGGCATTCTCAAAGTGCAGTAGAACTAGTGTGAGCCTTACATCCTTTACAGTGGCTCCAAAAATCACCTGTTGCTCTCTAATTACTGGTCCGCCACCTCGGGTTAGGGTAAGGAAAAGATTAAGGTCATGGTTAAAAAACCATTTGGATGAGTGTTGGCATGAGACAGAAAAAAATTAAAATGATATGCATATGACACCTAAACTGCAGGGCTTATGAGTAGGAGCATGGGTTTAGGGGAGTAGATGTGTGGGGCGGGGCTAGAGGAAGGGAGCGTTCAAGGGTATATCTAGCATGGAGAGGAAATGGCAATGGAAGGGCCTAGGATGGGAAGGATAGGAGGGACAGAGAAACCCATTTTGACATTTGGCACTAAAGGATAGGTGGACGTGTCTATTCTTTAGGAAAGCCAAACGTAGGACAGGAAGCAACAGCACCAACGACAGTACGCCACTTCCAGTACTTACTAACCAGTGTCATGCATCTTTTGTCATGTACAGCCTAATGGTTACCCCCCCCCCCCCTGCATCGTGCAAGTGTGTCTCCCCACTCATCTCATGCAACAGATCATCATGATCTATTGATCAGAGTTTGGGTGGGGGGAGTTGGGATAGGGTTAGGGGGAGTTAGGTCCGGGGTAGGGGGTATCAGCCCCGTCTCACATGCATCCACCATCTGAAACTTTTAGCTACACTTCAAGTCTATTTTTCCAACAACAGGTGTAGATGTGCTATGTTGATGCCCAATAAAACCATATGCACATTATTGTTTTTCTAATCAAACTTTATTCCTCTTAATACTTTTATATTAATTGACCTTGTCTTTATTTCTGATGGCATCTTTTTTCATCAAATCTTTATTGTGTAATCTCTATCATAATATGTCAAGAAGTTTGATGAGCGGTACAAAAAGAGTTTTAAAGTATTTTTTACCATCTTGATATCTTGATGCTTTAAATGCTTTGACAAGGTGGAAACGTTATAGACTGTAGGAGTCAAGGGGGGGGACAATGAGACACATAGCAGGGGCAGAGACAGTACCTTGTGAGGGAATTGCATTGGAGAGTCGACTGAATGTGGCAGGCAATATTGCACACGCACACACAAACACACACACACACACATATAACCACACACACACACACAGTAGTCAGCCTCAGATCATTGCACCCCATGCTTTTTGAGTTCAAATCAGACACATCCAAAGGCTGCTAATTTCCAAGGAAACGACACAGCCAGCTCCTTGCCCTGCTTCCATTAGGAGAGCATGAGAAGGTGGCGAGGAAGAAGAACCGGCTCTCAGGCTGATCTGAAAACCACACTTCTTTCATGCTCA
Organism: Etheostoma cragini; assembly: GCF_013103735.1. Taxonomy (NCBI): domain Eukaryota; kingdom Metazoa; phylum Chordata; class Actinopteri; order Perciformes; family Percidae; genus Etheostoma; species Etheostoma cragini. The sequence continues at coordinate 1,133,696 of NC_048428.1, read as the reverse complement.
GTCTGACAAAGTAGCACTCTCACCGCTCAAGCAAATGGAAGATATCACAGGCTTTATATTGCTGATGCTCATTAACAGCAGACAGACGAGAGAAAAATCAATTGGCTCTCTGATACACGGTTGCACGTCTATCCCTAGGAAGGAAAGAAAAACAAATCCTGGAACAGAGATGTCATTTCAATACGCCTTTTTATTTAGCTTTGCTCAAGTAAGTGTGATAAAAACATTGAAGGTGCTCTAAGTGATGTCATGAGTGGCTAAGGCTACATTTGTTGTCACATACGGCAAACATCTCCTCACTATCTGCTAGCTGCCTGTCCCCTGAACACACTGTAAAAAACATCTCCTCACTATCTGCTAGCTGCCTGTCCCCTGAACACACTGTAAAAAACATCACACTATCTACTAGCTGCCTGTCCCATGAACACACTGTAAAAAACATCTCACTATCTGGTAGCTGTCTGTCCCCTGAACACACTGTAAAAAACATCTCACTATCTGCTAGCTGCCTGTCCCTTGAACACACTGTAAAAAAACATCTCCTAACTATCTGCTAGCTGCCTGTCCCCTGAACACACTGTAAAAAACATCTCCTCACTATCTGCTAGCTGCCTGTCTCCTGAACAAACTGTAAAAAACATCTCCCCACTATCTGCTAGCTGCCTGTCCCCTGAACAAACTGTAAAAAACATCACACTATCTGCTAGCTGCCTGTCCCCTGAACACACTGTAAAAAACATCTCCTCACTATCTACTAGCGGCCTGTCTCCTGAACAAACTGTAAAAAACATCTGACTATCAGCTAGCTGCCTGTCCCCAGAACACACGGTAAAAAATGCGGTCTCTGTAGACACCCCGGGGTCTACAAATGGCAACAAAACCAAACTGTGTCCATCTGCACCACGAAGCATACACAAACACTGTTCCAGTTAAAAATGTATTTACATTTAAATCAACAAAGCTAAACATTACATCAGAACCAACAAATGTCTGCAAAATCTCAAAAGTGTTGTTGACAACACGCATTCTAAGTAGCAAACAATATAATATCATTATTTTCCTACCATTCACTATATTCTTTAGCACATTGACTGTGTAAAATGTTTCCTCCCTGTTTCTGTCACAATTTTGTGGGAACAAATCCCAAATTGGCTTATCTACCTGGCGCGCTATTGGCTGGTATGACATGATGATGATAGAGAGGAGACCAAGTAGCTTCTAGTTTACATTCCACATAGCGGCCGAATTGGGTTTCCTCAAAAGGTGGGAGTGTCTCCCTTAGAGATCTGGTGAGGTGCTCGGAGTAGAGCCGCTGGTCCTTCACGTTGAAAGGAGCCAGTTGAGGTGGTTCATCATCATCTGGTAAGGATGCCTCCTGGGCGCCTCCCTAGGGAGGTGTTCCAGGCACGTCCAGCTGGGAGGAGGCCTCGAGAAGACCAAGGACTAGGTGGAGGGATTAATGTGGTTAATGCAGCTCTGGAAAGGGAAGTTTGGGGTCCCCTGCTGGACCTGCTCCCCCCGTGTCCCGATACTAGAGAAGCGGAAGAAGATGGATGGATAGCAGGCACCAAACGTCGCCAAAGGGCAGGGACCCATTGATGCCGTTGTCGCTGCTACATTGGTCTTATTGGTTGAAGGACTGTCCACTTGCGTACACAGAGTCATTTGAACTGTGCCCATTACTCCCGCCTCTTGTGCAAAGAAGTCACAGAGCAGACTCCCCAGACCAACGCTCAATCTCACATGTACTGAGCTTGGCTTGGTCTGCTGATAGCAGCACTACTTCCCAGCTTTTCTGTGCTTTGGATTATGTTATGATTCACGTTGTGAATGTCTTCATTTCCTTCCAACATGTATCCCTACATGACTCCAGAAGCTCGGCAGACCTAGGCTGCTCTGCTCGGCTGGGAGCTCGGTGCCCTGCAGCACACACTGCCATGACACAGCTGGATTTAAATCAGAAAATATCTCCTTTACTGTTACAAAATAATGACCCCAAACATGGGGTACATCTCAAACCGTGAAAAACGTACCTTTATACTGTATGCTCCTTCAATTTGTGTAAGGGTGTTACCAAATGTTGTGCAAACTACTGTCATTTCTATTAAGATATTTCCACTGTATAAGGCTTATCTCTATCACTTTTTCATACTTTAGAAAGCCCTTAGAAGAAACATAATGTCAAGGCGGGATTGACCATGTTATTTGAAATAAGTTAGCTGGGAATCATTTTCATCATTGCCAACACATTACTTGACTTCCTGTATTTGTCAGAATGCAAAACCTGCACATCAGGCTATAGTACATGATTATACATGATTGTATATCTGGGGAGACAAAGGAGAAGAAACATGACTGATATGACATCGGACTCTTTGATGTGAACCATTTTTCATAATAAAGATTCTTTCAGTACATCTTAATCTTCCTAAAAAAAAATTCTTAATAGCTGGACCTAACTTTTGTAATAAGAGAAGGGTAAAGCTTTGGTTTGGCCTCATTAATAGCCAATCTGTCTAATCTCACGTTCCAGAAGAAGATATTTGACAATGGATTCATTTCTCCCACTTGCACCTTGGGAAAAGACCAGTGGCAAACTTCTGTACATTGATCCCCACCACCAAGGCTTTGTCACACAATGAACATACCATGGAACTACTGATCATCCATTGATCTACACTGCTCCATACACCTCCATTGTTAGGCAAGGTTAACCATAGCCCTTTCAAGTTGAATAGGTTTCATGTAAGATAGCCTTCATTTTTCCAGTTCCACGCCACTCATCAACGTGTAGCTGCCCTGTTAGGCAGCAGTGATGAATGGCCAATAGGCTGTGTTGGTATTAGTGTCTGCAGCTTAGGAAATGAAAGGCACCTCCACAAAAGGATTTCTCAGGTCTCCCTCTGAGTAATTCTTTATTTGAGCTGTAATCTGTACCTCTCTGTGCACAGCTTTGTCCCAGTGGCTCTGCTCTCTAAATATAATAATTACACTTACGTACAGGATGATAAATGTAGTGATGTGGTGGGAGTAAACCCTGCAGCACTGAGTCGTCTTGTTAAATGGATCCCAGCCAAGGCCCAGGGAGGTCCTCCAACCAGGACACTAAGGCTTTCTATTTCATTATGACTCTGTTGAACACCATGAAACGTACAAGAGCAGTCACATTTTACCAAAATACCAGACGCACACACAAAGGGGTTCTCCCTCCGGACCTACCATCTGACTCCAGGAGACGCTCTGAATCCAAGCATAGAAAGTAGGATAGGAAGTAACGAATTAGGATAGGAAGTATCGAATTACAAATACTGTTACTGTACTCAAGTAGATTTTTCAGATATTTGGACTTTACTATTTATTTTTCTTCTTACTTTTACTACTTACATTTGAACGTGAATATCTGTACTTTCTACTCCTTACATTGTACAAAATTGGCTTATTACTTTAGTTGTAAACAATTTCAATTGAGGTACCGTTATTTTGCACGTCATCATGACCAAATTAAATCTAACTGGATGAGAATATACTGCACGTTGCACTACAAGACGACTCGACAGATTCAGCAGCATTCATTCGAGGAAAATCATTGCAGCTTGATGGCGCTAACGTCAGCACAAAGTAGTGTGTAGCCTACGGCGACATGATTTAAAATGAAGAAAACGGAGATCCCCGAGATTCAGCAGACAAGCAGGAAGACATCCCCATCATCGTTATCTGAGAGGACTCTCAAGAAGGACTCCTGACCAGTGAGATGGGAACTTCTTTACTACTGTCTGTTTAGTCATTCATATTTTATCCTTTCTTTTCTTTCCAGAGCACACACACATACAGGTAGATTCCTTTAAATGTTAAGGGGAAGATTTAAAAATAGAAACTGGATCTGTGAATTCTCACAGAATCCCAATGAATTCATATCTTGCTGCCCAGTCGGACTCTTATTAACCTGGAGTCCCAGTCTCTGTCCCAATACTCACACATGTTTTAGACCTATTGGCAGACATCCATTTAAAATGTAGCCAACAGCATATAAAGAGCCTTTTCTCCATGACAGTTCTCAGCCTGCTCTCTAGAAACGTGTGTGGTCCAGGTAGCTTTGAATAAAAAAGTTCTCAAGGCTACTTTTAATTTTATACTTGAAGTACATTTTCAAAGCCTGTACTGTGTTACTTTTACTTGAGTGAAGAAGGTAAATCAGTACTTCTACTTTTACCTGTTTTGCATATTCTAAGCTAGCCGTATGGGGTTTAAGTCCCGAACGCAGACTTCATAGTCCAGACTTTATTTAACTGCTGTCACATCCCTTGACATGCCATCTGCTTTTCCCTCTTTCTTTTTCTACGTTTAGCCCCCAACAACTTTTTGGCTTTATCCGTCTTTCTCCATAGACGACAGCTCAGTATTCAGAATCAAAATTCTATGATGGAATCTAATGAGATAGGGCACCTACTCATTGAGGAAATGCAGAAATGATTCAGAAATGCACAACAGCAGCTACATATACAAAATACCAAAAAGATATATATTTTTAAATTATTTTTTAACCATTGCTTTGGCGCCCCCATGGTGCTGCATCCTTTTGCGCCGAATACAGCACATACCCATGTTTTGTAGTACTGAGTTAATGTGAGGTTTCAATGTGATCTGCAGTGGCTGTAGGCACGGTGCAATTTCATTTGCCCAAAGACTTTCTCTTAATCCACCATCTCTGAATGAGTCATATTGAGGGGGCAGACTGAAATTTGAAGGCAGATGATGTGGCTGGTTGAATACCAGGTGCACTGATTGGAATTGGTGCCAGGTGTGTGTGTGTGTGGGGGGGGGGGAGCGTGTCCACACTCTGTGGAACAAGAGGTGGAGACAGGAACACGGACAGAGAACCAAAACACACGTCAGGGATAACTAAATGAAGAAATACAACAACACTTTACCTTTTTGCCTGGACAGACATGTGAGTTGTGCTTGGAGTCTTTGACTCTTTGTTTTGAATAAAAAGTTGTAATATCAATATTAAATTAAATTGAATTGCTACAGGTGCAGTATTGGGTGTAGATCACTGTGTTCTGGCAACACACTATCATTGTTCTATGTATACAACTGTATATATATATAT
>NC_048428.1:1122300-1128576 GCF_013103735.1 Etheostoma cragini | reverse complement strand
ATATATATATATTAAACATGCTACAAACATGAGACTTTGGTGAAAGGTTTTCCGTCAGACACACATGAGATGGATGCCCAAACAAACACAGCTTCAACAGGCTCATCATGCTTAGATGGAGTGCTTTTCCGATTATCATTTCTGTAACTTTCACTTGTGAGCCTACCGGCTGTGTGCAGGTGAGATGAGGTGCAGGGTCTGAGTTTCTCTCTCTCTCCCTGGCTCTGTTTTTCATTCTTCACATTATTTCTGTCACGTTTTTTGTGAACAATGAACACATGAACGTCTTTGAGGGGAGACTCCATTTGTGCTCGTGCTGTGAAATTTGCCAACAAATCACAACTCTGGTTCAGACCTTGCCCCCAGACCCTGATCCAGACCTTGCTCCAGACTTTGGTTCAGACTCTGCCCCAGACCCTGACCCAGATCCTGCTCCAGTCTGGTTCAGACTAGTTCATTGCGCACCAACCTTCTATATTACTTCATATTATATCTTTCTAGGAAAGAGCTGCTGGGTTTCCCTTTAATGAAGACTGTTAAAACACAATATCAGTTCGCTTGATTGAATGATTTTTTTTTAGCAGAGGTAGCATATGTACGCAGGGTTTCCCATACATAGATTTATTTGTGGCGGTCCGCCACACTATCAACATTGAGGACCACACATTGATTTTCAATTCTTTTTACTGGTTAAAGGTTCTGTACTGGACATTCACAACATTAATATAGCAGCAAACAAACAGCTGCTGTGTAAAGATATAGTGGAGTAGCGTTTGGCTGTGTTTCATTTTTAGCTCCAGAATCACCGAATGAAAAATGGTCAAGTAAGCTGACGGGGGAGTCCCAGCTTCACCCCCCATCCCTGTGTTCTAAACAACTACAGCAGATAGCTATGGTCATCTCCGGGGATAGCCTAAACCCACACCTAAAAACCTACAGCAGATATATTGTCATCTCAGGAGATAGTCCAGACCCTCTGAATAGGGAACTCCAGTATCTCCCCTCTGGACTCTAAGGGTCCCGGGTTGCAGAACTACAAGACTTAAAAACAGTTTTAGTCCCAGCGGCAATCACTGATGTGCTTTTCCTAGTTACAGTTGCTAAGCTATGATTAGACTATTGCTATTCTGGGGAGGGGTTAAGATAACAAGCGACCACATAGGTCGATGTTCCTAGCCCAGATTCTCTATAACTGAAGATGGTACAAAATGCTACACACACTTTTGGCCTCCAAAATGGTCATGGCCTCGATGGAAACAGCTGAGAACAACGTGAGTTTGGATTCAAAGTTGTTTGTGTAATTTATGAACATTGTTAACATTCAATAGTTAAAGAGGTAAAATAAATACTGCATTCATCACTAGGAACGGGAGTTTTTTTTAAAGCGTTGTGAGTGTAAGCTGACCTTGGCTTCTCTGTGTTGCCAAAAATATAATTTTAGTGTCAGAATGTTCTGGAGATATGTGGCTTGTAAAACTCAACTACATTAATATTTACTTTGATGACTGCGGGGCAAAAGAATAGCTCATAATCCGAGTTCACTTTGCCTGCCACTAATCTCCGAAAAAGACGTGGACGTGGACACACCCACGAGACACAAAGACAGGAGGGTACACTGAGCTGGGGCATCTTGCTTCTAAAACGTCTCTGATCCCACCCTGATGTCTGTGGGTATGTGTGTGTGTGTGTGTGTGTGTGTGGGTGGGTCTGTGTGTCTTGTATAGTGGGAGCTCCCAAGTGTGAATATGTCCTAACTGAGTGAAATAGAGCAGTTGTCTTCAGGCTCCATCAGCTGCTCAGTCAACCTTCCTGAACAAATAGAGATGAGGTTCAGAATCCTCAATGATGGACTCAACAAGACCGACTTTGACAGAGCCCACATTAGCCCATCAGCTGTCGTTAGCATACTGCAGGCAGGTGTGCACTTACCTGCACTGCTGCATTTCAGCATTTCAAGTAATTGTTACACTGTTAACATTTCATTTCACATAAACTGCATCAACCACGTCATTATTCCACAAAGTATTGATTTCTAAGCATTTTAAGGATTTACACAAGATAACTCCAAGAAGTTCTATATGTGCATATGAAGTGTAAAAATGTATTCCACTTCATGCATCAGTGTTGAACTTCTATAAAGTTGGAGGACGATCAAGAGACAAATTAAAAAAGAAAAGAAAACTTCTCACATTCTTAGCATGAAAATAAAGTGAGCACACTCAATGAGGTAACAATGTTTCATGAATAATCAAAGATTGGACAAAACAAAGGAAAAACGATACAACTTTGTGTTGCAGAACGTTTTTTTATTGGGTGGCTCAGTGGTTAGCCCTGTGCTGGATCCTGGGTTCAATCCTTAGTCCGGTCTGGCCTTTCTTTGTGGAGTTTGAATGTTCTCTCTGCTAAGTAGTCTCAGGAAGGAACTTGTTTTGGTGGAACATGTGTACGTTCAGAAGTAGTTTTAGTCGTCAGATGTCAGAACACTACGATTAAACGGATAGTCTAGCTAGCGGTCTGGATTTACCCTGCAGAGATCTGAGGACCAGGTAACCATAGTCCTCAGATTGGACAGATAGTCTAGCTAGCTGTCTGGATTTACCCTGCAGAGATCTGAGGACCAGGTAACCATAGTCCTCAGATTGGACAGATAGTCTAGCTGGCTGTCTGGATTTACCCTGCAGAGATCGGAGGAGCATGTACCTATGGTTCTCAGAGACAGAGGACGGGAACGGACATTTGACTGAAAAGAAGGAATTTCCGGCAGCAATGGAGCAATCGTGGAAGTGGAAGGTCCTGGATATAGACTGTCTTCATAGCATCAGTAGCTGAGGCTCATGGGTTTTCACTCCAAGCAACCCGTGCAGCTGCTGGGTTCAAAGTCAGCTTCCTCCACAGAGGACTAATCAGTAGAAACAGTGGAGTGGAAAGCTGCAGGCTTATGGGCACATAATGACAAACCATTGAGTTAAAATGACATGTTGGAAAGGCCAAGCAGTTTTTTCTCCTGCCCCCCCTAAAAAGTACTTGGTTTGTCTCATCACCATGCACCACTCCTTCCCCTCCTCTTTTCTTAATTACCTCCACCACTCTCTCCTCCCACCTTTCCAGTCAGCTCTCCCTCGTCTTTCTCATTCTCTCTTTGTCTTTGATTTCCTTCCTCCATCCTCTACCCCCACCCCTCTCTCTGCCCTTCTCCTTTCTTCCTCCATCTCTCTGACTCTCAGTGATCAGGGGAGGTCAAGAGCGTAACATCCAAGTGAAGAGGAGATAATCCTTCATATTAAGGACTGTAAAAGCTGCTAATGCCAGATCAAATAGTGCTGTATTCACAGCCAGAGAGGCATGGCTGACTACCGCTGATCGCTATCGCAGGCATTCACCGAGCCTTCGTCAGTCACAATGAGACAGCACAGTTCAGCCGCATAGAGTTGCTGTTGCTTTGTTGCTGGATTGAAATGTATCAGATAACTGGTCTCAGTGCTGTTTACACGTTGTGTCCACAATCTGACGTGTGAATTAGACTGAAATGTTTGGGGCAAAGGACATGTAAGGTACTTAGAAGCAAGAAGCTCCAAAATGTTACATATTTAATATTTCTTTCTTTTTACTTGTGAGGGTGGAAAAACATTACATCATTATTGGGGGTCTCAAAGCTCCAATCATCTTGGACCCAGCCCTGAGTTAACTTGCATCCTTTTGCATGGGTAGCAGACAGAATAATGCAATTACCAAGCAGTGCAGCTCCTCCTTTACACATATGTGCAGTCTTTGAAGTCTGATGCATATTAAAAGGCAACATATCCTTAAACAGTCCTTGTGTCACATAAAAGACAAAGGAGAGAATATCTGTGGCTCCACTAAATAATCTCACTGTACACACTGTTGGAAAAGCTCAACAGCGTATAGAAAAGCCTAGAAAGGCCAGCTACCATTATCTGCATGTAAGATGTCACAAGACAGAAATTGATATCTGTTATTCCTGCAGGCTAAGACAGTCCACAAATATCAGCAAACAAGATCAACTCTCTCCCAAATCCAAAAAGACAGAGTGCTACAACTCAAGTAAGTGTGGAGCTGCTCCATCACCAATGAATCGGGAAAGACGTTAAGACCTGACCAAGGCTGGACTGGGTTAAAAAACAAGCCCTGGACTTTTAAGACCCAGACTAGCCCACTGCAATCAGCCGGCAACCAACCATCCTCGCACTCCCCTCTAACACAGGTGCATACCAGCACCTGAACTTACTGAATGGAATAGTCTGCTTGGCTCTTGATGGCAAGATGGCTGAAGGTTGAGGGTGGAGCATGGCTGTCATTGAAATCTTCTTGTATAGTAAACAAGTGACAGGCACTTTGTGAAGATGTTGTCCCCATAAGGGACCGCTCTGTGGGCCGGTCAGTCAGAGACCAACGATGGGAAGGGCCAAAATTGACATGTGAGACATACATGTGGGCCAATCACATGATCATTCGATGGCAGGAATAGGAGCTTTGAGACGGCCTTCAAGAAGGACCAGAACAAAATCCGAGTCAAGTGGAGAGATCTCAAATAAGAGAACTGAGATTCAGCCCCACTGCCTGCTGACATCACACATTTGAGACTTACTTCCCTGGTTTCTGGCTTTAAGAGAGAGAGCAGCTCATGTGCACACATATTGATTTAACTATACCTGTTGGATTTATTTGTATGCATTTCCTGCAGTGCCCCGCGGCTCCCGGCTGTTTGCTCAGGCAGCAGCTCACTCACATTTCATATTCTTCCCACTGCACATACTGTAGTCCGTGTTGTAAAGCTACTTGGGCTAATATAGGCCTGCTCTGGTTTGGATCTACCACATATGACACGGGACCCCATAGTTGGTATTAATAACATAAATATTAAATGATACTACTTTTCTTTATATAGCCACTTTTGAAACCAATCTTCCAATGGGCTATCCAGGTGAATATAACAGTGAGCACAGTGGGAATTACAACAGAAAGAAACAATGTGGGGCAATAAAAGCAAGAACACCAAAAATGCAAAACAGAGCAGGGAGAAGACTGAAAAACATGTCACTCATGTGGGGTTAACATCTTTGCTTTATATATCCAATCTGGCACTGGTTCTAAAATGGCCAGTACCTACCTGGCCAAAGCACAACACCGGTTTTGGTGCCACTCAAATGCCTGCGCTGCCCCTGGTGCTCCGAAACGGGCGTTGCAGGAACCAGAAGCATCGCTGCATGTGACGCTAGCCTACTTTTAGCTAGCAGCTAGCTTTAACATGGCTAAAATGCTGACAGCTAAACAGTATAATGTGTGTCTGTAATTTATCTCAAACGATCCCAACAGCAGGACGTCCAAGAGCCTGCAGCTAAAGACACAGAAGAGACTGGATGAGAGAAAAAACAATGCCGCTGCATTCAGGTGCACCTCGAGAAAGGGTTAAAGTTCCCTCCTGTCATCTCGTGGTTCTTATTTTAGTTGTTTAACAACAAATGACTGGTTAAATAATGTATTGTTGTTACATTTTAAATCCAACATTTAAATTGACCATATGGCCTTTGCAATAAACAAGTCATGGTTTTAGGATGAGTATCAGAATAAAACACAAACTATCACTAATCCTAGTGGTGTGTAACTGTTGTGAAAGACATCCTGCTGATATTCATGATGTCATCCTGCTGATATTCATGATGTCATCCTGCTGAGATTCACCATGTCATCCTGCTGATATTCATGATGTCATCCTGCTGAGATTCACCATGTCATCCTGCTCTGCTCCTACTTGTCGTTCTAGCGGTTGTGGACGAACACATTTTGTTGTCCAATTTGGAACTTGTTGAAACAATCCTGCGCCAGTGTCTGTGCATGATTGTGTATTTGCAGAACAAGAGTAGCAGGAGCCCCATAATCACACAGAGTGGCCCCAAAGTCCAGACATTAATCATTATAAGCAGCCATGACAGGAAAATCAAAGAGCTGGCCCCTATAGCTCTGCTCTCTGCCTCGCTCGTCCCAATGGACCCCAGATGCTCCAGCTTACTGACTGTAGACTTCAGAGAGAGAGAGAGAGAGAGAGAGAGAGAGAGAGAGAGAGAGAAAGAGAGAGAAAGAGAGAGAGAGTGTAAAAGAGAGGGAGAGAGGCGTCATGCAACAGTTTCGACCAGCCGGGAGCATCATTCATCTCTGTCGAGTGTACATGTACCGTTTGCTAAGCCATCAATAAATGATGATGTGTGCTGCTCTGCCCGACCACACACACACACACACACACACACACACACACACACA